>NW_022632084.1:0-17457 GCF_010015895.1 Lontra canadensis | reverse complement strand
GTTTCTTTTTCAGCATTCCTCTGGCTATTCAGGGACTTTTCTGGTTCCATATAAATTTTAGGATTATTTGTTCCATTTCTTTGGAAACAGTTGATGGTATTTTGATAGGGATTGCATTAAATGTGTAGATTGCTTTTGGTAGCACAGACTTTCACAATATTTGTTTTTCTGATCTATGAGCATGGAATGTTTTTCCATTTCTTTGTGTCTTCCTCAGTTTCTTTCATGAGTACTCTATATTTTTCTGAGTACAGATTCTTGGCCTCTTTGATTAGGTTTATTCCTAGGTGTCTTATGGTTTTGGGTGTAATTGCGAATGGGATCGACTCCTTAATTTCTCTTTCTTCTGTCTTGCTGGTGTATAGAAATACAACTGATTTCTGTGCATTGATTTTATATCCTGACACTTTACTGAATTCCTGTATGAGTTCTAGCAGTGTTGGAGTGGAGTCTTTTGGATTTTCCACATGAAGTATCATATCATCTACAAAGAGTTTGACTTCTTCTTTGCGAATTTGGATGATTTTATTCCTTTTTGTTATCTGATTTCTGAGGCTAGGACTTCTAGTACTATGTTGAATAACAGTGGTGATAGTGGACATCCCTGCCACATTCCTAACCTTAGGGGAAAAGCTCTCAGTTTCTCCCCATTGAGAATGATTTTTGCTGTGGGTTTTTCATAGATGGCTTTGATGATATTGAGGTATGTACCCTCTATCCCTACACTGTGCAGAGTTTTGATCAAGAAAGGATGCTGTACTTTGTCAAATGCTTTCTCAGCATCTGTTGAGAGTATCGTATGGTTCTTTGTTCTTTCTTTCATTAATGAATTGAATCACATTAATTGATTTGCGGATATTGAACCAATGTTGAAGCCCAGAAATAAATCCCACTTGGTTGTGGTGCATAATCCTTTTAATGTACTATTGGATCCCACTGACTAGTATTTTGATGAGAATTTTTGCATCCATGTTTATCAGGGAATATTGGTCTTTAATTCTCTTTTTTGATGGGGTCTTTGTCTGGTTTTGGGATCAAGGTAATGCTGGCCTCATAAAATGAGTTTGGGAGTTTCCCTTGCATTTCTGTTTTTTGGAACAGTTTCAGGAGAATAGGTAATAATTCTTTTTTAAATGTTTGGCAGAATTCCCCTGGGAAGCTGTCTGGCGTTGGGCTCTTGTTTGTTGGGAGATTTTTGATGACTGCTTCAATCTCTTTACTAATTATGGGTCTGCTCAGGTTTTCTGTTTCTTCCTGGTTCAGTTTTGGTAGCTTATACGTCACTAGGAATGCAACCATTTCTTCCAGATGGTTTAATTTGCTGGTGTATAGTTGCTCGTGATATGTTCTTGTAAGTGTTTGTCTTTCTTTGGTGTTGGTTGTGATCTCTCCTATTTCATTCATGATTTTATTAATTTGGGTCCTTTCTCTTTCTTTTTTGGTAAGTCTGGCCAGGGGTTTATCAGTTTTATTAATTCATTCACAGAACCAGCTCCTAGTTCTGTTGCTCTGTTCTACTGTTCTTTTGGTTTCTAGTTCACTGATTTCTGCTCTGATGTTTATTCTTTCTCTTCTCCTGCTGTGTTTAGGCTTTCTTCACTGTTCTTTCTCTAGCTTCGTTAGGTGTAGGGTTAGGTCGTGTATTTGAGACCTTTCTTGTTTCTTGAGAAAGGCTTGTATGGCTATATACATTGCTCTTAGGACCGCTTTTGCTGCATCCCACAGATTTTGAACAGTTGTGTTTTCATTTTCATTTGTTTCCATGATTTTTTCAATTCTTCTTTAATTTCCTGATTGACTCATTCATTCTTTAGTAGGATGCTCTTTAGCCTCCATGTATTTGTGTTCTTTCCAACTTTCCTCTTGTGATTGAGTTCTAGTTTCAGAGCATGGTGGTCTGAAAATAAGCAGGGAATGATCCCAGTCTTTTGGTACTGGTTGAGACCTGATTTGTGACCCAAGATGTGATATCTTCTGGAGAATGTTCCATGAGCACTAGAGAAGAATGTGTATTCTCTTGCTTTTGGATGGAGTGTTCTGAATGTA
The DNA here is from genome assembly GCF_010015895.1 of Lontra canadensis. Taxonomy (NCBI): domain Eukaryota; kingdom Metazoa; phylum Chordata; class Mammalia; order Carnivora; family Mustelidae; genus Lontra; species Lontra canadensis. Next base: position 15,411 of record NW_022632084.1, on the reverse strand, counting down.
TCTGTGATGTCCATCTGGTCCAGTGTGTCATTCAAAGCCTTTATGTCTTTGCTGACCTTTTGCTTAGATGATCTGTCCATTTCAGTGAGAGGGGGGTGTTAGGGTCCCCTGCGAATTACTGTATTATTGTCAATGTGTTTCTTTGATTTTGTCATTAATAGGTTTATATAATTGGCAGCTTGCATGTTAGGGGCATAGATATTTAAAATTGTTAGATCTTCATGTCATATGGACCTTTTAAGTATGACATAGTGTCCTTTCTCAACTCTTCTTATCGTCTTTGGCTTCAGATCTAATTTGTCTGATAAAAGGATTTCCACCCCAGCTTTCTTTTGATGTCCGTTAGCATGGTAAATTGTTTTCCACCCCCTCCCTCTCAATCTGGAGGTATCTTTGGATCTAAAATGAGTCTCTTGCAGACAGCATATTGTTGGCTCTTGTTTTTTTTTTTTTTTTATCCATTCTGATATCCTGTGTTTTTTGATTGGGAACTTTAGCCCATTTACATCCCATAATGTATGGACCTTTAGCCCATACATTACATTACATTACATACTATTGAAAGATATGAATTTGGTGCTATGGTATTGCCTGTAAGGTGACTGTTAAGTGTATATTGTCTCTGTTCCTTTCTGGTCTGTTACTTTTAGGCTTTCTCTTTGCTTAGAGGATCCCTTTCAATATTTCCTGTAGGGCTGGTTTTGTGTTTGCAAAGTCTTTTAGTTTTTGTTTGTCCTGGAAGCTTTTTCTCTCTCCTATTTTCAGTGAGAGCCTAGCTGGATATAGTATTCTTGGCTGCATATTTTTTTCATTTAGTGCTCTGAATATATCATGCCAGTCCCTTCTAGCCTGCCAGATCTCTGTGGATAGGTCTGCTGCCAATCTAATATTTCTGCCATTGTATGTTACAGACGTCTTGTCCCAAGCTGCTTTCAGGATTTTCTCTTTGTCTGTAAGACTTGTAAGTTTTACTATTAGATGATGGGGTGTGGACCTATTTTTATTGATTCTGAGGGGGTGTTGTCTGTGCCTCCTGGATTTTGATGCCTGTTTCCTCCCCACATGAGTGCTATAATTTGCTCCAGTATACCTTCAGGCCTTCTCTCTCTTTCTTCTTCTGTGATCCCAATTATTCTAATATTGTTTCGTCTTCTGGTATCAGTTATCTTTTGAATTCTCCCCTTGTGATCCAGTAGTTGTTTATCTCTCCTTGTCTCTGCTTCTTTATTCTCCATCATTTGTTCTTCTATATCACTAATTCTCTCTTCTGCTTCATTTATCCTAGCTGTTAGAGCCTCCATTTTTTGGATTTCAGCTTGGTTAAATTTTAGATCTTTTGTTTCCCCAGAAAGGGATTCTCTAGTATATTTTGTACTTTTTTCAAGCCCATCTAGTATCTTTATAGCCATCATTCTGGACTCTGGTTCTGACATCTTACTAATGTCTGTGTTGATTAGGTCCCTAGCAGTTGGTACTGCCTCTTGTTCTTGTTTTTGAGGTGAGTTTTTCAGTTTTGTCATTTTGTCCAGAGGAGAACAGATGAATGAACAAAATGCTAAAAGGGTAACAATGATCCCAGAAAAATATACACTAACCAAATCATAAGAGATCCAAAATGTGGGTGGGGATGGGATAAAGGGAAAAAAAATATATATGAATGATTAAGCTGGTGAATAGAATAGAGCCACCCACTTGATTGTGGGTGTATTTTGGTTTGTTAGAAGAAACTGCCTCACAGAATTTTAAGGAAATACAAACATATATATACACAAAAATAAGGCTAAGCACAATGACGGGATGGACTATGAATGTAAAGATGGAAATTAAAAAAGATTTTATAAGAGGAATTTATAAATTGATTCAGAAAAGAAAGAAAAAATTAAAAAAAAAAAAAGAAGGGGAGAAGTTGTTTGGGAGGAGACTAGAACAAAGCCATACACTAGATTTAGGGTGTATTTTGGTTTGTTAGAAGAAACTGTATCCCAAAATTTTAAAGAAAGAAAATCCTGTATGTACATAAAATTAACGTTAAATACAAAGAAGGGATAGAATATGAATATAGAAACAGAAATTAAAAAATTAAAAAAAAATATTTATAAGATGTTGGTTAAAATAGGAAAGAGGAAAAATTCAAAAAAGAGAAATGGGAAAAAAAGGAAAATTTAAAAATTTAACTTTGAAACACTAAGGAATCATGGGGAAAAAGCTATGAATTTGTGCTCTATTTCCCTAGCGCTGAAGTTTTGTAGTTCTCATTAATCTGTAAACTTGGTCTTGGCTAAATGGTCTTGCTGATCTGGGGGAGGGGCCTGTTGCCATGATTGGCAAATTTGTCTGAGGTGGAATTTAGCACCCTTGTGCAGGGGGGTGAGGGGAGGCAGGCTAAGTAATCTGCTTGGGTTTGCTCTCAGTACCTTTTGTTCCTCAAACATTTTCTGTACAGCTTTGGAGGACGAGAATGAAAATGGCAGCCTCCCAATCTCCAGCCGGGAGGAGCTAAGAACTCAGGCCCCCCACTCCTCAGTGCCCTCAGAGAAAAGCAGTCAATCACTCGTGTCTCTCTGGTCTCTGGTTGCACTTTGTGCTCACCCGGCCTGTGACTGTTTCTATCTCTGGCACATGACCCCCTTTGTTGTTTCCAAACCCAGCAGATTCCTGCAATGTACTCCAGCACTGCTCCTCCCAGTGGAGGAAGGGGGTTGGGTCTCCCTGGACCTGATGGGCCCTGCTCTAAGAGGCCGACTGCTGCAGATGACCGTTTATGGCAACCCTGAGCTGAAAGCCCACTCCTTGGCTATGTCTTTGTAGCCAGCTTTCCCACTCCAATACGTAGGAGTTCTGCCACACTCAGGCACTTCCAGACTTTCTGTGATCCTGAGGGTCCTGAGACCACGCTGACCCAATGAGGATTCCACACCACATTCCACACCCCCTGCCCACCCACCCCCCCGCCCCACTTAGCCACTGTCTGTTCAGCAGACATTTAAAACTTCAGTGATTTTGTGCTCTGCTGCGCTCTCACTTATTGGTAGCTGGCTGATGGAGCCCCCCCCCCCCAGGTCTATCTTCCTGTATATCACCTCAGATTCACTTCTCTGCACGTTCTACTTCCAGAACGTGGTCACTTTTCTGTTCATAGAATTGCTGCTCTTCTTCACTTCAATCTCCTGTTGAGTTTGTAGGTGTTTGGAATGGTTTGATAACTATTTACCTGAATTCCTGGGACTAGACAAAATTCAGGTCTCCTACTCCTCTGCCATCTTGCTGGCAGACTCTAATCTCCCTATTTTAAAGTCAGCTAATTAGTAACCTTAATTACATCTGCAAAGTTCCTTTTACCATCTAACATACTATTATTACTGTTGTAACACCAGAGGACAAAGTTTATGGCAGCCAGAATTCTGCTGGCCCATCCCTCCCTCCTTCACCTCGTTCCTGCCTTCCTCTCACTACACACACACACACACACACACACACACGATATATGTATATATCCCCCCATATATATATATATTTTTTTTTTCTCTTCTTCCATTCTTTTACCTTTCAAAATAGGATGTGTTAATAGTAGTTAAGTTTATATTGGTACTTAAATTAGAGGTATAACCATCACCCACTGGTGAGAACTCTAACCTCTTTTGGAGAGAGGATTGATGTATGTTTAGTCATATGAGATATAATTGCATAATCTTAGAGAATAAGAGTAGTTAGTAGAGGTGTGAATGGATACCAGGTTGACCTTGAGTGGACTGTGATAGTGTACTTTTTGGGCCAGCTAAACTAAAACTACATTTCTGAGAATTTCATTTCCAGTATAGGATTGGGTTAGGATGAGTCACAAGAGAAATTTGCATATAATTTGGATGTAGGAAGTGAGGCAGCAGTCACTGTTTTATACTCTGAAAGTCATTATGGCAGGCATTGTGGCAGCCTTCATGCAATGTCAGTATCTGATAGTTCACTTAGTTGGCATGGTGTGGCACCTCAGCCCACATACTCCTGGACCTTGCCAGATCTTTTTTAGTTATTTATGTCCTAGGCCACAGTAATAAAAGGCACCAACTTTTTCTATAGTTCATTCTTATCATCAAGGTTGGAGGCAGTGTATTATAACCTTGTTAAACTTAATACATCAGTTACGTGGAGCACAGGGTGCTGGATGATGTGTCAGGCAATGATACATACTGGTAGTGGTGGTTCAGCAACAGACCACCAGAGAAATCAAAAGATTTCTTATATATCTTCATATACATTATGCATATATATATACATTATATATACATATACATATTCATATACATTATATATATGTGTGTGTGTGTGGAATACTTAAAAATACTGGAGGAAGTACATGGCACACTTCCAAGGGGCACATAGAAGGTCAAGGAAGAGTGCAATCAGAAAGAGAAGCAGGACCTGGGGTACATGCCTTTATTAGGTTCATTGGGTGGAGTGTTTGGGGTTCCTGGGCTAGGGCCAAATTGTTCAGTTCAAACTAAAAGAGCAGGAATCTGGTAAGCACAGTGAGAATCTTATCTAAGGAGCATATAAGGCATACAGGCACTAGGAAGCAGAGGATACTTGATCCCAAGGGCTTTTGGGAGAGACCTATCAGAAACTTATATTTGCTTGTGACTTTCCGGGATGCTATACAGGACATGTGCTTCCCTTGAGGGAGCTAGTGTCAGTTTAAGATTGCTGCAGGCCATGTGGCCAAACAAAATGGATGTGGAGGTGGCAATACCATGGACCAGCTTAACTAAATACTTGACATAGTGACAGACAGACACACGTTCCATTGTCTATCCTCACGGATTCCAGTGTGTCCTCAGGAGTTTCAGTTTGTCTTTGTGCATCCCAGTTGCTCATTATGGGTTTTAGTTCTCTCATATGTCATGTTCATTTTTACTTCCCAACTGCTGGCCTGACTTCTAGCAACTTTAGGCCAAAGATCAGAACAGATGTAAGAGCCTTATGTAGCCTTCTCTACTGGCTTCTAAATAGCATAAGGTCTAATCCCTACAATAAATCCTCTCCTGACTGATCCCAGAACAGTAAAATATTTTAATCATTTTGGAAAAGTTTTCAGCCACTGTCTTTTCAAATATTATTTTTACCCCATTTTTTATCATCTCTACTTTTGAAACTTTAATTTTATGTGTATTAGAACTTCTTTATCCCTGAGTGCCTTATGAGTGAAAATCTTGTGAATTTTTTGTTTATTTGCCCATTTGTCTCTGTTTCATTCTTGATATTTTTTTCTGACCTATCTTTTGTTTAACATATTCTTTTATTTTTTTAATTAGTCTCCTTTTAAATAGTTAATTCTCTACTGAAATTCTTTTTTTTTTAAGATTTTATTTATTTATTTTGACAGAGAGAGATCACAAGTAGATGGAGAGGCAGGCAGAGAGAGAGAGAGGGAAGCAGGCTCCCTGCTGAGCAGAGAACCCGATGAGGGACTCGATCCCAGGACCCTGAGATCATGACCTGAGCCGAAGGCAGGGGCTTAACCCACTGAGCCACCCAGGTGCCCCAATTCTCTACTGAAATTCTTAATTTTGTCCCATTCTAAACAGTTTAAGGACATTTATTTAGAAGTCTGTGTCTGATATCTTTCTTACCTAGATTTCCTGAAGATCTTTTTATGTTGTCCTCCCTTCCTCCCTCCCTCCTTCCCTCCTCTTTTAAGTAGGCTCCATGCCCAGCATAGAGCCAAACACAGGGCTTAAACTCACAACCCTGACATTAAGATCTGAGCTGATATCAAAAGTTGAACACTTAACTGACTGAGCCACCCAGGTGCCCCTCTTGTCCTTGTTTATTTAGGCATTCGCTAATGTAGTCTCCTCCCCTGGAATGCCTGATTGTTTTGCTTGAGTGCCAGACATTGTATATAAAAAGTTTGAATAGGTAATTTGAGGCCTTGAATTTCATTATGTCCTCTCAGTTACTCTGACAAGTAACTAGGTGTATTAGCAAATCCTATTCACCTTAATTCAGTTTGATGTACTTAAATGGTTCAAAGCTAGGATTCAGTCCCCCAAAAGCAGTGTATTTCTGGTTTGTGCTTATTCCTAGGATAGCCTTGGAAGGTCCTAAATCAAAGTGTATAGTGTTGATCAGATTACACTTCTCACTTGTTTGTTCTCCTAACCCTACGAGATACAGGAAGCCCTCCTTCTTATCTCAGCCACTTCTAGAGAACAATAACTCAAATGGCAGGTTATGTCTGTGGATTTCCTCTTTTACTTGAATCTTGGTTCCGTAGTTCTTCACTGCTTATTGGTTCCTTGATACCTTCATTTAGATTTTAAAGAGCCTATTTAGTTTTTTAGTTGTTGTTCCCTTTAGCTAAAGAGAGGTAGACCAGAATTTTTTAAAAATTTTTTTAGTGTTCCAAGATTCATTGTTCATGCACCACACCCAGTTAGAGCAGAAATTTTGATGGGGTAACTCACTTTCCTTCTTCTCCCCCCTACCACCCTGTGTATATTGTGGGGTTAGACTTCTCTCACCATTCCTTATGTTATATGGAAGTTCCCAGTGGCTCATCATGATGTGCCTTTTTTTCCCCCGCAGACCTTACTGTCAGCTAACAATTGGTGGTACTAATGTAATTGCAGTATGGAAGATATGCACTGGGGGAAGATGCAAGAAAGCTGCATTGTGCAGCTATGGGAAAGCAGGGATGGGGTCCTGGAAGAGTTCTTTAAGCACCAGTGCAATAAATGTGGATTTAGACAAAGTTGCGTTGACTAGGCTGTCCTAACAGGCTTTCTCTATTGTAGGATAGAGGAAAGGGACACGTGATTACGGTGCTAGGTGTATATAAAACAAATGACCTAGAGCAGAGAGAATGCTGCTTGAAAATACTAAGTTATAAGAAGCCTAAATTGGACAGTCCATGTAGAGTGAGCCTACTGCATATTCATCAACGACTATATATTCCCAGATTAAAGGAGTGATGACCAAGAAAGACTTGCTTTTTCAATTCCCACTGATGTGTAGTCAGTCACTTAAGCTTGCTCTTTTTATTTTATTTTATTTATTTATTTGACACAGAGAGACACAATGAGAGAGGGAACACCAGCAGGGGGAATGGGAGAAGGAGAAGCAGGCTTCCAGCTGAGTGGGGAGCCCCATGGGGGCTCTATCCCAGGACCCTGGGATCATGACCTGAACCAAAGGCAAACGCTTAATGACTAAGCCACCCAGGTGCCCCTAGCTTACTCTTTTTCATTCTTCTCACTTGCTTTTGTTATCTGCCCTCTGCCCCAAACCACCAGCAAGAGTGAGTACAGATGAATGGAACAGGAAGAAGTAGAATAGGGAGGGAGGAAAAAAAAAATCGCAGCTCTTCCTTTACCTGAAGTTCATAGCAGGTGGATGAGAAGTTCACTTGAGTTTGGTGAGAGAGTTTTTTGTTTTTGTTTTTTTAAAAGATTTTATTTATTTATTTGACAGAGAGAGAGAGATCACAAGCAGGCAGAGAGAGAGAGAGAGGGAAGCAGGCTCCCCACTGGGCAGAAAGCCCTATGTGGGACTCGATCCCAGGACCCTGAGATCACCACCTGAGCTGAAGACAGAGGTTTAACCCACTGAGCCACCCAGGCGCCCCAGTGAGAAAGTTTTGAGCTGAACTAAACTAATAATAATATTTACATGAGATTGAATATGCAAAAGAAGGTTGAAAGAAGTGGAAAAAAAATACAATGTGGCCAGAGAAATGATTAGAAAAGATAGAGGCACCATTAAATGGCAAACCTTAGCTTTCCATTCTTACTTGAAAGCAAAGCCTATGTCATTTCTTGTTTAAGCTATTTGATTAATCCTTTGGCTGTATCTAGACTGATAGTAAGTCCATCTTTCATTTTCTTTCAAGAAATTTGATTGTTTTGATTATCCCTGTGCTTGTATTAAAACATCATATTCTTGGGGCCCCTGCCTGGTTCAGTCAGTAGAAGATGTGGCTCTTGATCTTGGGGTTGTAAATTCAGTCCTCATGTTGGATATAGAGATTGCTTAAAATCTTAAAAAAAAAAAAAAAAGCAAAAACATATTCTTGTTACATGGATATTAGTCCTTCCTTTATTTCTCTAAAATTCTTAAATATATTTGTTTTGTGATTCTTTTCTGATTGCTCTATTGCTCTGTTTTCTTGGATGCAAGTTACTCTATTTGTCAGCTTTATTGGATTCGTTTGTTGACACTTGATGATTTCTGATTTTTGGTTATAAGCTCATCTTCTACCAAATGCTGGTCCCGGTGTCTTGATTTGTGATACTTCTCAATATGGTGACTACTTGCCTGTTTCTTTCTTCTGGGTGTGTCTTATAGCCCCTGACCAAAGAGAATTTCCTTTGTTATTTTTAATGTGGTTATATGTTCGTTAATCTATATTTTATAGTATTAAAATATAATTTCTCTAGGTTTTATATTGAGAGAAGGTATTTTTTGTTATCTGGAAATGAGTCTAAATTATTTGACATGTAATATCTAGACCAAGTATAACGCTGTTTCTCTTAGCAAATCATTATCATATCATATCTCTCATAATCTATTTTCAGAACAGAACACATTTGAATGGTTTTTGTGTTTTTTTTTTTTTCAAGATTTTATTTATTTATTTGACAGATCACAAGTGGGCAGAGAGGTAGGCAGAGAGGGAGAAGCGGCTCCCCACTGAGCAGAGAGCCCAATGCAGGGCTCAATCCCAGGACCCTGAGATCATGACCTGAGCCAAAGGCAGAGGCCTAACCCACTGAGCCACCCAGGTGCCCCTTGAACTGTTTTTAAAAGGCCCAAATCTTTTAGCTCTAGCATAGAGCAATTAATACAGTAGCTATGGTTACAAGTATGATAGAAAACATATGCAAATGGTCAAAGAAACTGCCAAAATGGAAAATACCAGTTTTATTAAGGTGGTGAACTTATGGATGACTTTTTCTCTTTTGACTTTCCAGAATTTCTGTATTATTATTTTTTTGAAGAGGACATAATTTTTGAGTATATATTCTAATTAACTTTAAAAAATCCTACCACTAATACAGACCCTCACCCCCCCCGCCCCAGTAAACTACCCAGTTGCCTCTAGGATAAAGTTAAAACTTCTCAACCAAATATCGCCAAAGCTCTTCACAGATCTGTTCTCAGATTGCTTCTCTTATCTCCTTCCATTTTCTTATGCTTTATTTAGTCCAGTCTTGTTCCCCACCCTTGACACAGACACTACTAATTTCTGCTATGTTTTAAGGATTGAAACACATTTTTGCAGGGTCATTTTTCTAGGTACAGGATACTGGTTCTTTTGGTCCATTGTTCTGCTGAGTTTATTTGGGATCCTGGCTGCCTACTGTACATTGCTGGTGGTGAGTAATATTTCATTGCAGTTGGTGAGTAATGTTTTGCATTTCTCCTACTCTCTTCCTGAGTAGCCTTGTGAGGTGCTCTTGTCTGGGATGGTATCCAGTAGGTGCTGGGAGCCTTCATAACCTAAGATCACTCGTGTCTTAGCAGAGTTGGGGTTTACATCAGCTACTTGAATCTTAGGCACAAAGGATGGATGGAGGAAAGAAAGGCTTGTACTGTTAGACCATCTGCCTTACAACCTTCCCTTTTAAAGTGTGGCAGAACATCTTTTTTCTAATCTTGTTTCATAACCTATTTTATGGTTCACTTGATGATGTTATGTTAAACGCTCCAGATTCACATTAGCAGTACCTTTACATATTGAACTACCTCATTTCATATCCTGTCTCCTGAGAATCAGTCTTTCTGAGCCTTATAAATTAGCTAGTTTTTCAAACCTATTCTAAGGTACAAATGAACATTAGTCCTCTAGTCCAGGTGCAGAGTACATTTTAGCAAATCTTTTGGCAAAGAGTGACCCTGTCTCTATTGCCTGACATAGTAGTATAGCGTGGTATGAGAAATTAAGGCCAAGCAAGAGAAAAGTCTGTAGAAGAGGAAAGCTACAGGAGGATAACTTTCAGGTAATGGGAGTTTTTCAGTGCCCACTTATCTATAGAATGTATATATCTTTATCTGATTTCACAATTCACTGTCCTTACTGATTTCTTTTATGATACAGGAGACCCCAACCCACCAAATCCATTGCCATTTGCATTTTTTCAACAAAATTTATTAATCACTGTATGAGTGATAAGCACTGAGTATACAGTGATCAACAAAACATGCAGTTTCTGTGTTCATTCAGGGTACTTCCAAGAGATAGGTATGAGACGTGAAGTTAGTGTCTTAATTCAATGAGTTTAGACTCTAGTAGGGCAACTAACTCATAGATAAAAATAACTAACACAGGCAGAATATTGTATTTGTCATTAGGGAGGCCTAAAAAAAGTTCTGCATGGGTTCTGAGAAGGAAAAGGTGACTTATAGCTAAGAGGATTAAATAAGGTTTCTTGGAAGAAGTGGCACTGATGTTTGATCTTGAAGGGATGGTGGATTTGGACACGTGTATATGGGGATGGGGGAAGAACATTCCAGGCTGTGGAACATTATGACAAAGGTGCAAGACAAAAATTTGGAGTGTGACTACATAAGAGGGCAAGGTCAGTTCTGTTAGCATGTAGGGAACACAGCTAAAAAGATGGGCTTGTGACAGATTTTGGAAGGTCTGGAAATAGGGCTAAGATATTTGGCATTAATCAGATTTCTATTTTAGGAAAACCATCCTGAAAATTATGGTGTAGAGGGTGGCTATAGTCAGGGAGGGTGGCTAGAAACTTTTTAATGGGGAAAATGCAGATGAAGGATGTGCTCTGGGCAAAACTCTGACCACTGACTTGTACTGATTTTATACACAGTGAACATGAACTGGTATAGCTAGCTTCTAAGGTGGGAATGAATTCTAGTGTTCCAACAAGGCAGTTTATTATGACTACAACAGACTTTCTACTCTACCCTACCTCTTTTTGAATACATACAGTGACAACAACAGTGCACAAAGAGGAAAACCTTAGTTCTATTTCTATTGTTAGGTTACTTTGTAACCCTGGTCAAGTCATATAACCTTTTGAGCCTCCATTTCTTTTCTTTCAAATGAGAATGATAATATTTTTTAAAAATGGTATTTTATTGGGCTGGATAAAGAACAAATGAAATCAGATACATAAAATTATTTTGATAAAAAGTTTAAGACCTTTATACATTCCAACTCTCATTAATATCCTGAGCATCTAAGGGTTCTGATTTTGTTTTCCTCTCCATAGTGACTTTTAGACTGGTTAGAGTAGATTCAATTCTAATTAAGATTTATTGACTAAATATCAGGTTAACAACAGTAGTTAAGAGTTGTAACAATGGCACTGATTCCTTGAGAAAGAGCTTTTTAATAGCCCTTGGAAGGGCTGGCCTCTGCCTTCTTTCACAAGTGGGTCTAAGTAATACCAGGAATACAGTTCATCATGGGGAAAAGAAATTGGTAGGAACTCAAGAAGGATATCAGTGTGGTGATTGTTATGAGATTCCAGAGATGAAAATAATTCTTCCTGGGGGTGCCGGTGAATGTTACAAATAGAGGTGACATTTGAACTGCCTTTGAAGAAGCATCAGTGGTGTGGGGAGGGAGAACTTCTCAGGCAGGGGAGCCTCATGGCAGACAACCAGAGGCTGCAAAGTGCAGGCAGAGTGAGAAGTGAATGTAGTGCCGGACTGTGAAAGGAATATTGAGCTACAGAACACTGCTTTGGGGAATAACTTGGTGATTTCAACATAACCTCCTTTTTCTTCTTTGCTTTTCCAGGTACTTGCATTTTTGTTGGTTTGGGAAGGGTATGAACCAAACCTGCACTGGTTTCATAAGGTAGGACACTGAACATTTGTAGGAGACCATGGGCCAGGACTGAATGTGCCTCTCAGGCACTCAGTGTTAAGTAGAGTCATCCTTCTTTCATTGTTCCTCTTAGAAAGAAGAGATCTATTTATATAGTTTTAACTGAAATAATTTAATTTCTAACAGAAGTAACTGATTTACTGAAGGGACTGAACTCAAACTTCATTTTTCTTTTTTTCTTCTTTTTTTACCACTTGTTGTTAAACTCGCTCTGTGACTGTTATTCCCCTTTTGCCTAAGTAACATCTTAGGCAAACTCCATTACTTTCTCAGTCTTTTATAGTCATAAGAACATTCTCATTTCCGTCATTGAAAATTTCAGTTCATTGTAATAACACAATCTTCAACATTATAAGATTTTTCCTCTCCTTTTTTGGACCTGACCCAAGCCTGGAAGCCTGCAGTGATAGAGCATGATGGTCCTTCTAACTCTCTTTTCACCAGAATAGGGCACAGGAGAAAGGGAGTAGGATAAAAGAACACAGTTGCGCAAAGAGGGGCAAGAGGGTCATCTGGAGTTGATGCTTTCAGGACCAGGTAAATGTACAGTTGTTGGCTTTTTATCTGACAGGTTTTTTCATTCATTTTTTTAAAAAGATTTGATTTATTTATTTGACAGACAGAGATCACAAGTAGGCAGAGAGGCAGGCAGAGAGAGAGAGGCAAGCAGGCTCCCGGCTGAGTGGAGAGCCCAATGTGGGACTTGATCCGAGGACACTGAGATCATGACCTGAGCCGAATGCAGGCACTTAACCCACTGAGCCACCCACGTGCCCCCCAACAGTTTTTTTCTATGTGTATTTTCAGAGACTTCTGCTGAGAACCTTGACTACACCTTTCTTGGTAGAGTATCTGTCTTCCTATACACCCAGAAATTTGTTGAGGTCTTTTCAACCTTCCCTTATTTTGGAGCCTTTTAAAATGACCCCAGAATGTGTGTCTCAAGGGATCTGTATCTGTTCCACAGGAAGCAGCATCTGTGCCCCAATATTTGCGAATGTGCAGCTCATTTCCAACATAGCCTCCCTCATTTTGTCCTGCCATGGGCTTGAGCAGCTCCAGCCAGAGCCTCTTGCCTTTCTAAAGATTTTTTTCAGGCATGGTTTGTTACCATATTTTGTTTTTCCCAAACCCAGGAACATATCAAACTCTGAGTGGTCCCCTTAAATTTCCTCCTACTCAAATGAGAAGTATGAACTGAAAATGTAAATTTAAGAGTTATTAGAATAAATCAAAATTGAAGTTATAAGATCTTACAGGGAAAGAATATAGATTGAGAAGTGAAAAAATAAGGCTTATTGAGATCACCATCTGTTTTGGAGTTGGGACACTATGATCAGGTAGTCACTACTGAGAGTCATGTGAAATCTAAAAAAGAAGAAAAATGAATAGACAAAATGCAAAATCAGACTGATAAATACAAAGAACAATTGGTTGCAGGGGAGTAGGGGTGGAGGGTAATGGGCAAAATGGGTAAAGGGGAGCAGGAGATACAGGCTTCCACTTATGAAATGAATAAGTCACAGGAATAAAAGGTACAGTATAGGGAATATAGTCTGCGGTGTTCCAGTAATATTGCATGGTGACAGATGGTAGTTACACTTGGGGTGAGCATAGTAACATAGTTGTCGAAAATGAAAATGCTAATTTGAAAAGATAATGAACCCCTGTGTTTATCACAGCATTATTTACGGTAGCTAACATATGGAAATAGCCTATGTCCATCAGTAGATGAATGGATAAAGAAGATGTGGTATACATACATAATGGAATATTACTCAGCCATAAAAAATGAGATCTTGATATTTGCAGCAACATGGCCCATCCATGGGCCTAAAGCATAAAGAATATTATGCTCAGTGAAATAAGTCAGAGAAAGACAAATACCATATGATTTCACTTGTATTTAGACTCTAAAAAACAAAGCAATGAGCAAACAAAAAGCAGAAACAAACCTGAAAATACAGAGAACAAACTGGTGGTTGCCAGAGGGGAGGTGGGAGGGAATAAGCCAAAAGAGGGTAATGGAGTGTGGAGTGGAAGTTATAGCTTCCAGTTATAGAATTAATAAGTTACAGAAATGAAAGGTGGTACAGCATAGGGAATATAGTTAATGGTATTGTAATAGTGTTGTATGGGTGATAGATGGTAGCTTGAGGTGAGCATATCATAATACATAGATTTACCCAATCATTGTGTTATACACCTGAGACTTTTGGAACATTATGTGCCAACTATATTTCAATGAAAAAAACCACACCCCACATTTTAAGTCCCAAGAACAGATTGTATCTTAATATAGAAGAGGAAGGACATTTTTCTGAGTAACTGCATTTGACAGGTTCACATTTTTCTAAGAGAAAATGTTTTATATGTACTTTCTAATTGCCTGTATCCTTTGAATCATTAATAAAAAGTTTGGTGTTGAGTAGATCATAGAATCCTATGAGATTCATATGAGTCTGATTTGACAATTAAAACCTTGTGTTGGGATGCTTCTGTTTTTTCAGTAGGCAACTTAAGATTTCTGCATCTGTGTACATAGGAGAGATTGGCATGTACAGGCATACCTTATGTCACTCTGCTTCAGTTTATTGCAGTTTGCAGATACTTTTCCTTTATTACCGTATACTGTATTGTTTGTTTCAGGGGCACAGATCTGTGATTCATCAGTCTTACACAATTCACAGCACTCCCCATAGCATAGACCCTCCCCAATGTTCATCATACAGCCACCCCATTCCTCCAACCCTCCCTCCACTCTAGCAACCCTCAGTTTGTTTCCTGAATTAAGAGTCTCTTATGGTTTGTCTCCCTCTCTGGTTTCATCTTATTTCATTTTTCTCTCCCTTCCCCTATGATCCTGTCTTGTTTCTCAAATTCCTCAGTCAGTGAGATCATATGATAATTGTCTTTCTCTGATTGACTTATTTCGCTTAGCAAAATGCCTTCTATTTCCATACACATCGTTGCAAATAGCAAGATTTCAGTTTTTTGATGTCGGCATAATATTCCATTGTATATATATATCATATCTTCTTTATCCATTCATCTGTTGATGGACATCTAGGCTCTTTCCATAGTTTGGTACTATGGACATTGCCGCTGTAAACATTATGGTGCACATGCCCCTTCAGATCACTGCATTTTTATTTTTAGGGTAAATACCCAGTAGTACAATTGCTGGGTCATAGGGTGGCTGTATTTTCAACATTTTGAGGAACATCCATACTGTTTTCCAGAGTGGCTGCATCAGCTTGCATTCCCACCAACAGTGTAGGAGGGTTCCCCTTTCTTGACATCCTCACCAACATCTGTCGTTTCCTGACTTGCTAATTTTAGCCAATCTGACTGGTGTGAGGTTGTATCTCACTGTGGGTTTGATTTGTTTTGCCCTGATGCTGAGCGATGTTGAGCACTTTTTCATGTGTTTTTTGGCCATTTGGATGTCTTCATTGCAGAAATGTCTGTTTATGTCTTCTGCCCATTTCTTGATTGGATTATTTGTTCCTTGGGTATTGAGTTTGATAAGTTCTTTACAGATTTTGGATACT
>NW_022632083.1:0-17462 GCF_010015895.1 Lontra canadensis | reverse complement strand
GTCAGAGATTTTATATAGGAGAGTAACTGTACACATAGAATGTGTCCAACCTCTCACTCGAACTCCCAACTTACTTCAAGTCATAGTTACCGTGTAGCAGAAGAACTGTAAAATGTAAAGAAAATGGACAAGACACGCCTTTTCTGGAATTCAGTATTTACTCAATATCACAAAATGCTTAGTAGATTCAAACCCTTGGAACTAATGAATGTAGAAAGACCTTCATTTTAATACACACCGGAGCAAACACCAGAGAGTGCATTAAATAAAGTAAATTTAAAGACACAAATATTTAGAAGACTTTCTAATTGAACTCAAATGCCAATAACTATAACGAATGAAGGAACTCAATTCAGACATTACTCTGAAAATAGTTATTACAAGGAAAAATCAAACATTTAGAAAATGTATATACTATTCTGTCTCAACAGATTTCATAGAGAGGCTTTTATGTGTGTTTAATTTCAGTATATTTTTAAACATTTTTTACATTGACCTTATTTGAGATTTGTGACAATTTTATTTTACTCTGAAATCTCTACTGAGAATCCCTTTATCCCTACTGAATCTGGAAGACCATGTGGCTGATTGTTGCTCCATCAAAGATACTAGATGCCCTGCTAGATTAAGTGGGACACACACATGCCTAATTTTCCATGGAAGATGTAGGACCATATAATACACAACATACGAGGAAAATCTCCGTGGAGATGCTTATGATTACAACATTGATGTATGTTACCATGAAGTAGGTGTTCAGAACACATACTGCTCCATGTTTTAAAGTAAAGAACTTCCTGAATATTAGATATAGAAGGTTTTACTAATTGTTCTTTAAGAAAAAGGAGGTGGCAGGCTGTACACTACTGATGTGTCTTTGTAAGCACAATTGTTAGAGAGTATGACTTGCTGAGCAGAGAGCCCGGTGTGGGGCCCCACTCCAGGACCCTGGGCTCATGACATGAGCTGAACCCCTTAACCCACTGAACCAGCCAGGTGCCCCCATCTCTATTTCTTGCAATGCCTTCCCTCCCATGACCCATAGAGAAGACTCCCCCTCCCTAAGGACTTCCCTAAATCTTTTTTAGTCAGAATGGCATACTCTGGACTTAGACTTGGGAGTCTTTAGCACTGCACCATGGACCCAAATGAAAGCATGTGCCCCATGTCCTACACTGAGTGGTATCTTGATGTGTCTATGAGGTACACATGTGCATATGACCATGCTGTGTGTGTCATAGATACCCCATAAGAAAGAGAAATCTATCCCAATAGGAGTCATGTGGTAGCCCAGGGAAGAGACAGAAAATATTCAAGATGAAGAATTAGCATGTAGAGGAGGAGAAGTGTCCCAAGTTTCCCAAGTGACTCCCTAGATGTAGAAGTTATCTCCAGATCTCCAGTTGTATTCGCCCTCATTTTTCTTTCCAGCTACATAGGCACTACAACCATTCTTTTTTGCCTGTGCTATGGAGAGAGTGTCCTCAGAAAATGCTTCATTGAGATTAGACAGATGGAAAGCCGATGGGTATTAGTTCCAAAATGAATGATGTAGGATGTAAATCTAAGTAAAATTTGAGGAAGGCACCATCCTTCGAGAGAAAGACATGACCTATTGAAAGGAAATGTGAGGAACTCTTTCCTGTGTGGGGAGAGACCCGGAGGTGGCTCCCTTTAGTCACTGCAAAGGCACAGGCAGCTCTTGCTTGTGTCGTCTGATGAATACATGTCATGGGGAAAGGAAATGGCAAATGTGGGTTTTTCAGGAGTGGCGAGGTCCTGCTTTATCCTTATGATTTGATCGACCTCCTGTGTCTTCCTGAGGACTAGTACTGTTGGATGTCAGTGATTATTGTATTATCCCTGCCTAGATCCATGACAAGGGATGGAGGAGGTTGTTGGATGATGCAATCATGTGGGCAGCTTTTAAGATGTCACACAGTAGAATAGATGTTTGAGATGAAGAAGCCTTCTGGACGGTGGAATAGGCCAGATCAGCAAGGCATGTGCTGTGGTTGCTTCCACATTTACTATGTATATCACCCCAGTCAAGGTCAGATCCCAGTGTGGTTGGGTGATCCTTCAGGGAATCTGCTTCACTGCTGTGTGGTACCTTCCTCCCTTTCCTCAGCATGGTAGTAAGTGTAGTTATAGGCTCTGCCTCTTTCCATGGCATGGATTTGTTGGAGTAGCAGTTCAGCAGTGAGAGGCAGTGAGCATTTCTGCCTGAAACAGTCCAGCTCAAGTGTTGCAAGTTGGGATGCAGATCAGAAGCACTGATTTCCATTGCTGGCCAAAAAAACAACTTCAGGTACACAAACAGAAGCAGGATCACACACCCTCTCAGAGTCCGAGACTTATAAACAGAAAAGGACTAGTCCTCACCATAACGAGGTTACGATACAATTCAAGTAAGTAACAAATTTCTTTGGTTTTATCACATGCCATGTTTTTTACAGTGAGATCTTCCCAGTCAGATGCCTTATTTCTCTACACTGCAAACTGAAAGCACCATATTCAAGAAGGATTTCGCTTTTCCTTCCCCTTCTCTCTCTGCCTGCCTCCCTGCCTACTTGTGATCTCTCCCTGTCAAATAAATAAATAAATAATAAAATCTTTTTAAAAAGCAGATTTTATTTGACAGGGAACACAAGCAGGGGGAGAGGGAGCAGTAGCCTTGCCACCGAGCAGGAAGCCCAATGTGGGGCTTGACCAGGACCCTGGGATAATGACCTGAGCTGAAGGCAGATGATCAATGACTGAGCCACCCGGGTGCCCCCACAGAACAGACTCCTCACTGTTGAGAACAACCTAAGGGTGGTTGGATAGGGAGTGGGTGGGAGGGGTGGATGCAATGGGTGATGGGTTAAGTAGCACACCGGGATGACCAATCGATGTATATAAGTGGAGAATAGAAATTCTCCTGCTGAAACTAATACTATGTGCAAATGAAGTGGAATCTAAAGAAAACTTGGAGCTACAAGAAAGTAACTTAAGGACAGAAAATTGTTACTTGGTGGAAAGATGAGACATAGAAACAAAACACTCACTTTTAGCCCAGAAGGCTGACTTACATACAGCCTGCATAGTTATGATAAGTATCTAGCTAGTGCTGGTAAGTGCTGGTTGCTACATTCTTATAGGCTCTCCTGACTCTGTCCATCCACCAATAAGCAATATGGAACTTGATGGTGTTTTGGAATATAGGTGAGGTTCAGTGGGGTGGAGTCTGGAACTGATGACCAAGAAATAATTCTTGAGATGTCTTTGGTGTAAATCGGTGGTTTCTTAAAGCACTGGGACAGGACCCCTAGGCAGAAAGAGCTGCTCATTTTCCTGATGTGTCACTGACTATTTAATTGGGAACTGGGGAGTTGAGGACAAACAGGGTGTCCAGAAGGACTGTCATATGCAAAAGAAGACTCTTGAGAGAATGGGGACCTGGTTATTTTCAAGCAAAGGCTGTTTTTCCTCCAGTGACCTACAGATATGAAGACAGTCACCAACTTACTGGAGGACTATTGTATTCTTCTATCACACATCCTTGTGATTTGGTTTCAGGTTTAAGAGAAATTTAATTTTACATACTTTTCCTTTTGCCTCAGCCTCCCTCAATTTTGTGGAGGGGAGGGTGATGTTAGGGCCTCAGGAAACTGAGTTAATGGGTCTCTGGAAGTTAGGCTACAGATAGGATAAGAAAGCTTCTTCCTTGTAAATCACCAGGACACGTGTAAACTGAGGAAGAAAACTGTCCTGTAGTGATAAGGAAAACCTGTGTTCCAAGATGGCTGACCTAGGGAGCTAAGAAGTCCCAACTTCCGCCCCCGGGCTCTTCTGGGTTCTCCTCTCTGCCCTGCTTCTCGAAGGTGCCAAAAGTACCAAGTATGTAGAAATAGGAGGTACAAATTACCTTCTTTGTCTGTGATACATACCAAGAATTGATTAGATGGAGGACCTTGATCAGAAAGACAGCTGACACCAAGGATTAACTTTTTACATCCTCAAGAGTTGTCTACCTGGAGGGGCAAAGCATTATTCGAGGTTGATTTCAAATATCTTTACATTCTCCTGTGAGTTTATGACCCGTGTTTGAAATTCTAAATCCCTCCCTCCTTTTTTAAAGTCACGGTGGCATGCATGCTTCCATTGCCTATCTTTGAGCCTCATGTCTTTCAGGCTCTCATAATTAAGAAATTTTCTTTCTTTTTTTTTTTTTTTTTTTAAGATTTTATTTACTTATTTGACAGAGAGAGAGATCACAAGCAGGCAGGGAGGCAGGCAGAGAGAGGAGGAAGCAGGCTCTCCGCATATCAGAAAGCCCGATGCAGGGCTCGATCCTGGGATGCTGGAATCATGACCTGAGCTGAAGACAGAGGCTTTAACCCACTGAGCCACCCAGGCACCCCAGAAATTTTTTTTTTCTTCTCATGAATCTGTCTTACCTCATTTTAAGTATTCAGCAAACCAAGGAATGGAGAATGGAGTGAGGAAAAAAAATTTTCCTCTCCTCACATTCATTCTGTTGTGTGAACTGACCTCCACACTTCAGCCTGCAAGGACCTATTTATTTTAATTAAAAAAATTTTTTTTAAATTTTATTTATTTCTTTGACAGAGACAGATCACAAGTAGGCAGAGAGGCAGGCACAGAGAGGAGGAAGCAGGCTCCCTGCTGAGCAGAGAGCCCAATGTGGGACTCGATCCCAGGACCCCGAGATCACGGCCCGAGCCGAAGGCAGAGGCCTCAACCCACTGAGCCACCCAGGTGCCCTGTAAGGACCTATTTAGCAAGAGGCTTCCATTAAGGTTAAACACTAACCTTGTTGTTTAACCCTAAAACTGTCCCTGCTCCCCTTCCCCCAGGGGACTTACTTAAAAACAAGTCCCAGAAACCAGCCCCAGGTAACAAAGCTCAAATACAAGGGTGGGTCAGGCCAGGTGGAGACTCCGATCAGCGGGGGGATGCGTACTGTCTCCCTAGCTACCAAGGAGTATGGGCCTGCCCTTTGGGCCCCTTTTGGGCGCCAATTCTGACCAAGGTGATAGGCTGGTTCAAATGTCTACTAGGGTAAATTGTCATTCAATTGGTCACCGAGCATGACTGTGCAGCTTTCTCTGTTACAGTTTCACTGTCCACCTGTGCATGGCCAGGCCCAACCGCATGGCCTTTGCCGTTAAAAGCCAGTCTGTGCAACAGAGAAAGGTCGCTCTCTCTTGTAAGAGATGCGTCCCTGAACTGTCGGTCTGATTCTTGATGCTTGGTGCGGAATAAAGCTTTGCTTGACCTTCGCTTTATATCAGTCTCTCTCCTTTAATCACAGACCCATTTTTGGGGGGACCTAACAAGCCCCAGAACAGAATGTGCAGACAGAGCTGGGGATCCAGGGCAGCCGGAGCTTCATTGCTTTGCCAGCCAAGGAGGCCTCAGCAGGTCAGGGCCATGAAGACTGCAGCCCACCCAGTGGAAGAAGGGGCCAATGTTTTGTAGGGAGATGCTGGATAATGGCCGATTTCCGGAGGAATTGTGTCTGTGCCGCCAGCCCTGTTGATCATGCTGTCAGGGTGGAACCAGGTTCCTGAAATGAGGGGAGGAGATGAAAAGAGGGGAGGTTTACAGAAGAGGGAAAGAAAGTTGCTTTGCTTGTACTGGAGTTCGCTGAAACATGGATGCAGCCGTTTGGATATTTGTTCAACTTGATGTTTTTAAGTGGTTTCCTTTTCAGGCACCAGGACAACTGTAGTAAGACCTTTTCCTATTTTACAGTTGAGAAAGCAGTCAATATTTTCTAGAATACATAAAATAAAAAGTATAGCCCCAAATTTCAGTGAGAATGCTAAGAATTAGAATTCTCATATTGGGGGTGCCTGGGTGGCTCAGTGGGCTAAGCCTCTGCCTTCAGCTCAGGTCATGATCCCAGCGTCCTGGGATCGAGCCCGGCATCAGGCTCTCTGCTCAGTGGGGAGCCTGCTTCCTCCTCTCTCTCTGCCTGCCTCTCTGCCTACTTGGAATCTGTCATATATAAAAAAAAAAAAATTCTCATATTGCTGATTGGAGGGTGAAAACATACATTCACTTTGGAAAATTGTGTGGCAGGTAGTTATGGAAATATTTACGTATGGAAGGGCAGCAATTTGTCACCCTAAAATGTGTCTCCTTGGTCTAAAGATTATTTCAGACTGGTATTTTTGAAGAAACAGCGGATAAAGGAAAAGCTCTGAAATCCTGTGTTTACTTTGAAGGAGACATTTGCATTTCTATGGGAAAGTTCGGTCTGTCAGGTGTCTCCCTCTGGTAGCGGATAGAGGGAGAAGGAGGCAGATAGCGGATAGAGGGAGAAGGAGGCAGTCTCCGGAAACTGCGGGTCGTGGAGAAGGCAGGGCTCGAACTGTGCTCCAAGCCCCAGCCTTGGTTCCCCTGCTTTGCATGGTGTCCTCCCAGATGCTTCCCTATAGGATCAGGTTGGAAGATTCAAAAGGATCCGATCTGTTGGCCTCCCCCTCAGAGTCTCTCTGTCGGTTTGGGTGGAGACAACAGTGTTGTGTTAATTATGGGCTCCAGATGATTCTCAGTGAGGCCTGCGGTGGGCACGAGGGCTTCGGCTTGTTTTACGAGTGGGGAGCGGGCTTTGGCTCCTGGAGGGGTAAGAGGGTCTCTGCTCCCTGAGTCTGCAGGGCCAGGTCGGTGGAGAACAGGGTTCCTACACTGAAGCCGAACTTGTGGGCGTCTCTGGGAGGGGAGACCCCCCTGAAAGCGGAGAAGGAAAAGGCAGGGATTGCTCTCCCAGCAGGAGCTCACGGTTTCTGAATAGCTCCTGACACAAAGGCTAGGAATTTGGGCCTTTTCTGCATTTTAGGATCCTGCCGGTAACTGGGCCATTTTCGGGTGAAGAGGCTCCGTCAGAGATGTTAAAAGCAGTTCTTGTGACGCAGCTGTGGTTTCTCCGCAGAAACCTTGTGACAAAGAAATCTAGAGGACGACTCGAAAGCAGAAATGGCTGGGTGCTCCGTAAGTCGTGAGTCCCAGTTCACAGGTCACGTCGTCCTTTTCTCTGCAAATTCCTCGGGTTTAGTGCTTGCGAATCTTGATTTCTGTAGCTCTGATGTTTCTTCCTTATATTTGTACCTATTTTTAAAACCTTTTCAGAAATAATACTCAAAGTTAGGTCTTTAGAACCCTTCTCCCCGGTATCCCAGATCCTTCTCTGCCTTCTTAGAACCTGCGTTCCAAAAGGGCACCGACCGTTGTCACTTTGAATTAAGTAAAGTCCGGTAAGTATTGAAAATATTTCCTTGGGATATCAGCGGAGGAAAGCATTTTCATTTATGTCCCATGGGAATGCTTTATCAGCTCTGTGCAGCCCAGGGTTAAGAAAATGCATAAATAAACAGGATGGATAAGGATCCAGAATCACTCAGAGAATTCGCAGGGTAATCCCAGGGAGTGAGTCTTGTTCCTTAAAATGTGAAAAACAGGGGCGCCTGGGCGGCTCAGTGGGTTAAGCATTGTGCTCTTGATTTCTGACCAGGTGGTGATGAACCTGGTGGTTCTCTGCTTAGTGTTCATGGGGGTGTGCAGGGACTGTAAGATCATCGCTGTTTCTTCGAATGTATACTTGTACTACTTTTGCAAGATTTCTCTGGTGCTAATGAGTTCTGTATTAATTATAGCTGAGATGTACAGGCAGTCACGAGATCTAACCGGAATGCAGCAGTTTGTCCTTATATGATGGTTCTGGAACCATCCATAGAGACCATAGAGACCATAGGTCAGCCTTCTGGGCTCCAGGTGAACATTTTTTGCTTCTAGCCCTCATCCTAGTAGACTCAGAAATAAGAGCTGTTCCCTTTCTGTCATTCTGTGTGTTTGTGTTGACAATGGGAATAAAAGACAAAAATCATCACGGACAAAAAGATTTATGTATCGAATCATTGAAAATGTTTCTTAAAGTAGTCGTCATGACAAGTTTCTATTCTGTCACTTTTCCTTTGGGTGTAACCACTTTCTAAATGTCTGGATGTGTCTTTGTACAATGGCAGATCAGTGCTGGGTGAATCAGTTCTTGTTTCCCTCATTCTTCTCGGGTTTGACCCCTGCTATGAACACTGATTTAGGGTCTCTCTGTATAATGACCTCTGTGTCATTTTAGAGCGACTCTAGGTCAGAACACCTTGGTGAAAACTTGATCCCTTCCATGTCACTGGATGTTTGGCAAAACATTCCTATAAAAATAGAATAATGTATTTGTTCTCTGAGATGGTTATTATGCATTTTCCCTTAATTTATGAACAAGTGTTAGGAGCTCTCTAGAAACTAGGAAATGGTGAGAAAGGATTGTTGTTGTCTTTCTTGCTTTGCCAGTAGAATCTATAATTGGTATAAAACCCACTCAGGCATGCTTGGGTGCCTCAGTCGGTGAACTGACTGACTTTGGCTTGGGTCATGGTGCCACGAGTCCTGGGACGGAGCCCTGTGTTGGGTTCCCTGCTCAGGTGGGAGTCTGCTTATCCCTCTCCCTTTGCTACCAACCCTCTATTCTCCCCCCAGCCTTGTTCTTTCTTGTGTGAGCGTGCTCTCCCTCTCTGTCTCTCTCAAATAAAAAAAAATGAAACCAGTTTAAACAAACATACATTTCTGTTCCAAGTCCTCTGAGAATTCCTCCTTGGAGTTCTACCTCTTTGTTATTCAAAAATCTATCCCTTGGAGGTTGGGCTATTGCTCTCTTAGAAATGCAGACTCGCATCCTAGCCCAGTCCTCCAGAACATAATTTGCATGTATATAAGATCTCCCCTGCCCTCTTAGAATTTAATAAGTACATTTGTAACCCACTAAAACATCCCACCTAAGAAGCAGACACTACTTAAACTGTATGATGTTAACACGGTATTAAAAATGTGTATGCCTGTGTTGATGCCTTCGTTTAACAAGTTATTTTGGATGAAGACACAGTATTTATACTGATTTTGTGGATCCTGTGTCATCCTCTTACCTCAAAGCCAGAGAATACATTAGCGCCTATTACTGGGTTAATAATTATCTTCCTGTACAAAGGAGGATAGTCTCTGAAGGCAGAGCAAGTTGTCCTAATAAAATGGGACTAACATGGGTTCACTTATTGGTGAGTCACAGAAAGTACACAGGGATGGGGCGATGGTGGTCACACAATGGAAACTTGATTTGCCTAAAAAAAAAAAGTGGGGTGCCTCACGGGGGATAAGTTCCAAATAAGACACTGACAGAGCAAGGGGAAGGATTTCCTGTTACTTGGGGTTAGGGTGGATGTTCAGAAAGTGGAGTTTGGTCTTGTGTAGAGCTGGGCAAAAGCTGACACAAGAGTCTCAAGAAAAAACTTCTCAGGCCTCTGGGGGGCTCAGTCATTAAGCATCTGCCTTCATCTCGGGTCACGATCCTAGGGTCCTGGGATTGAGCCCCACATCGGGCTCCCTGCTCCATGGGGAGCCTGCTTCTCCCTCTCCCACTCCCCCTTCCTGTGTTCCCTCTCTCGCTGTCTTCTCTCTGTCAAATAAATCTTAAAGAAAAAAAAACACAAACCACTTCTGTACATACTCTGTATGTTTTGTACATGATCTTTGGGACTTCCTTTTTGGGTGGAGATTTTAATACTAAAATAAAGGGAACTGTATAGATCACTGCATGGGTTACTTCTTGGTGCCTCTGCTTAGGTGTGAGTCTGGGGTTAAGCTCAAACTGGGCGAGCCTAAGCTCTTCCTCAGGACAATTCATACTTTTGTTGGATAGTTTCCGTTTGTTTTGCAGGAGTCGGGGGTTTTGAATGAGGTAAAAGATAAGGTGGAAACACGAGGGTAAGTAAAATATGGGACAGAGGTTAGAGGGTACAAACAGGTAACTGGAGAAGGTCAGGTCTTGGGTCTGGCTGGTGACATTAACTCCTATCATCTTGGGGACCATTGTGAACTCTGCCAGTGGCCACTTGGTGACTGTGGTATTTATTGCAGGGACAGCTGACCTTCAGGGATGTGGCCATAGAATTCTCTGAGGAGGAGTGGGGATGCCTGACCCACACTCAGCAGCAACTGTACAGGGATGTGATGTTAGAGAATTACGGACACCTCGTCTTCTTGGGTGAGAATAATTCCTTCCAGATTTCCAAACCCCACTCTGGGTTTTGTTCCTTCCTGTGAAGACTGTGTCTTGGAAGATTCCTGTGTGAGTGACTGGAATTCGGATCCAGGCAAAAAGGGAAATAAGTTGGGATTTGTAGATGGAGAGAGAAATCTTCATGATGTGTCCTTTTCAGCTCTAGTTTCCCCTTCTTCATCACTTCTGTAGATTCCTGGTCATTCTAAACACTGAGTGGCATAAAATGGTGCTGCCCACATCTTCTACTCCAGTTTCCACTCACTGTTGTGTAGGTGGTACCTGGAAGTGGAGGTCAGGACGTGAACGTTGGAAGTACCTGCTGTGTGTTCTAAAGGGGCTGTTGGACAACAGGATGTGGGAAATGTTTTTCTAGAATTCTGCAGTTTCCTCTCTTCTCTACTGAGCACAGCTGTGATTGAAAGACTCTCCAGCGATACTCACTTTCTTTTTTTTTATAAAACAGGCATTACATCCAAGCCAGACTTTGTCTCCTTTTTAGAACAAAAGAAGCAGCTCTGGGATGTGATAAGAAAGGAGACAGTAGTCCTCCATCCAGGTAGGTGGGAATGAATGAAGCAGGTGACAGAGGTGACGTCCAAATGTGGAGGAGGATGATGGACCTTAAAGTGTGGTTTGAGTCGATTTCCTTGAATGGAGATTAGTTTGGGAAGCCTGTTGGTGTTGGTCTCCCTCTCCAAGATTATCAGAGTGTTACATTCTCTAGGGATTCTCCTTCAGCTTGAGTGCTGGTCCACCGCATCCACACTGAGGGCCAGGCAACTGCCCTGGGAGTGGGAGGGCCTCCATGACCTGAGAGCTTCTCCATTGCCATGAGGGACCCAGGGAAGTCACCTTATTTCTAAAAACCTTAGTGTTGAGCCCTTTGTAAGTTCTGTTTTGCCTAGTGTGAGATGCATATGAGGGTAGTGGTGGGCATAATGGCATTTGGTGCAGAAATGCTGGGAGCACTGGAGACCGACATCCCATGTTTTCTGATTTATGCTTTCTAATGTTATGGAGGCTTTAATCTGAATTATACAAAATTGAGACTCAGTAGCATTATCAGATCAAAAAGTACCTCCCTGAAATGACAAGGTCAAATCCTTTACTCCCCTTCAAAAGTTGGTTTTACTTCATATGAACTTGATCCTGGTATCTCCCCTGCCAGGTAAGTTTTGTATGAACTAATAGTAGAAATTTTTCAACTCTGTATTCCATTCCTCAGTGGTGAAGTAATGTAATGTATCTGTTTGTTTCCTAGAATTCATACCTAAATAATGCCACAGGGGGTGCTAGAACATTTGGAACTCAACATTTGTAGCCTATAATACAGTCTCAGTTGTTGCCTTATTTATTAATAATTGCATCATTTCATAATTTCATTTTATATAAAGTTATTGTGACTTTGCCATGTTTGTTTTTATTTTTTAATTAGTTGTAGTTGAGATTCATTTCTTTTTTTTTTTTTTTTTTAAGACTTTATTTATTTGGCAGAGATCACAAGTAGGCAGAGAGAGAGAGGAGGAAGCAGTCTCCCCACCTAGCATAGAGCCCGATGCAGGGCTCAATCCCAGGTACCTGAGATCATGACCTGAGCCGAAGGCAGAGGCTTAACCCACTGAGTCACCCAGGCGCCCCGAGATTCATTTCTGATGTTTCTTTAGATCCCAAATCCTGATAGGACATGGGCATGTGCTTTATAAGAAGTGAGGTAGATAATTAGTACAGCCCCCATGTTTAAGAAAAACTTCTGTTTATAAATGTAGTTTTACATCAGGGAAGGCCAGTCATTAGATTTTTGTTCTGCTCTCCTCAGAATATACGTGAATTCATCCAAATACTTATGTAAAGTCTTTGTCAGTATATTTTAGAGTGTTGGTGGTATTGTTCATCTGGAAATGAAAGGATTTTGCTTGCTGTTCTACAGAATGAATTATACATTCTGCATCAAAAGAGGACTCTGTTAATAACATGATACATTTTTAATGTCTTGTAAGTCCTTATTGGTAAAATTTTTCATTAGATGTTTTTCTGGTTGATATTAATGACTATTCATTGCAATTTGACGGTCCATGAAGACATGCCAATAATTCCAGTGCTTGTTTTTTATGGGGTCACAGTCACAGTTTAAAAATACAGTTACACGGGGCACCTGGGTGGCTCAGTGGGTTAAATCCTCTGTCTTAGGCTCGGGTCATGATCTCAGGGTCCTGGGATCGAGCCCCACATCAGCCTCTCTGATTGCCTCTCTGCCTACTTGTGATCTCTGTCTGTCAAGTAAATTAAAATAAAATACAGTTAGTTACACGGTGGTTTTCCTTTTAAATAACTCATCCTTTTTTATGTAAAATATTTTGGATTAAATTTGGACTTACTCTGGTTTTGCAGTTCCATAATCATGTGCTTCTTTTTGTCTTGGACTTCCCATATCACAAAGTCATTTGGGTTTCCTTTTTACCTGTGTGTTTTATTATACGGTGATAATTTTTAACTCAATAGATTTTAAGACAATGTGAGTTTACCTCAAATCTAAATCACTTTTAGGTCCTTTTCCAATAAAATTATGTATGCATTGGTCTGTATCAATATTATGCATACATACTATGTTACTCCTCTTGTGTACTTCGTTGGTCAGTGGTCAGTGTATGTTGTATCATGTCTGTGGAGTTGTCATAATAATAGAATTCATTTTATCATCTATTGGTGAATTTATATTTTCCTTGCATGAGAGAAACACTTTCTTGAACTGAAAGTATTTTTTTTTAAAGATTTTATTTATTTTTTTGACAGAGATCACAAGTAGGGAGAGAGGCAGGCAGAGAGAAAGAGGGAAGCAGTCTCCCTGCTGAACAGAGAGCTCAATGCAGGGCTGGATCCCAAGACCCTGAGATCACCACCCGAGTCAATAGCAGAGGGTTAACCCACTGAGCCACCCAGGCTGTCTAAAGATAGATTTTCGAGTAACAGCACCAACTAGGAGGAAGCACATGTACGTGTGTATCAGACCTGTGACTTCAGAAGGAAGAGGAATATTGGTTTTGAGGAGCACATTTCCAGGTTTCAAAATTGATGATTTCCTAGCAAGCAGAAGTATTGTATATTCATGTTAGGAATAGTACAGAACTTATAGTTCCTAAATCTCGAGTATCTTGGTTTGAGACTCTCCGCATGTAAATCATATCTTGTATACCTGGGTGTTAACTCGTGTAGGATCCACTCTGCTGCTCTTCTTCCAATCTGCATAATGTTTAAATCTCAAGGATTTTAAGAACAGTTTGCATGAAATGACTTGGTGTTCAGAATTTAATGTGCACATGGAGTAATTCTCCAGGGAGCACATTACATTCCATGTAGTTTAATTGATAACATTCACTCTTTCCTCTGTGATTGGAGAAGTAAGATTTTTTGAGCTGGTATTCTTTTCCTTTCTTGGAAGTGACGTCATCCTGGTTGCTCACTTCACTGTAACAGTTTGATTAGGTGAAAATGTAGAGACTTCAGGGTGCCTGGGTGGCTCAGTGGGTTAAGCCTCTGCCTTCCACTCAGATTATGATCTCAGGGTCCTGGGATCGAGCCCCACATCAGGCTCCCTGCTCGGCAGGGAGCCTGCATCCCCCTCTCTCTCTGCCTGCCTCGCTACCTACTTGTGATCTCTCTCTCTGTCGAATAAATAAATAAAATCTTTTAAAAAGTTGAACTAAATTAAAAAAAAAAAGAAAAGACTGATGTGTATGCATAGAAAAGAAGATGTGTATTTTGTTTTATGTACACAGTGAGTGGATAGGTGCTCAGGCCTGATAGAATGGCACAGACACACTAGAGTGCACTTTCATCGTTTATTTCTTCTCTGCGGTATGGTCCTCCCTAGGCATTCTGTTCATACTAGCTCTCTCCTGGCCCCAAGATACCTGCTCCCCACCACCACACACACACCAGGCATCAGTCCCTGTAGAAGGCAGCAAAGGAGACAGTGTAAGTCTGGTTCCACTTAAGAAATTTTGAATTGATGCCTCTTTGTGTTCATTCAAGGAAGGCCATCCTCCCCAAGGCCTACTCCCGCCATGACGTTGACCAGAACTCTGTCATAGGAGCCAGTCTAAGTAGAAATGTGGAAGTGTAGCACAGGTGGACATAGAGATGTTTGCAAATGGCTCTTGTTCTATGAACTGGTTCACAGCATCTGAGAGAAAGGTAGTCAACTTTGCACTGAAACTGTTTTTTAAAAAGATGCTAAAATTTAGAGTATCCTTAATCTTAATGCTCAGGGATTTTATGCTGCATGCAAATTGAATGCTGATGAACTCCTTAAGCCTGCAATTATTTATGGTCTAATGGTAAAAATCATCATCTACAGATTTACAGTGAAAATGCTGTATGCCATCCCAATATAATACATGACATGTATCGATGTGTCGTGTGCATTTCATAACTTAGTTGATAAAATATTTACATAAGTGCCCTTTCATTTTAATTATATTGCCTTTATTCAAGAATGGGACCAGAGGTGTGTTTGGGGTGATCCCAGAAAGCTCAAGGAGAGTATTGAGAGAAAGCAGAGATGGAAAAGAAGGAAGCCAAGATAGACTTCGTTAGAGTCAGATTAATTGATGAAAAAAAGAAAATGTGTGTTGTGTATGTTGTGTGTGAGTTGTCTAAGTGTATGTCACAACAATAGCATCATCACAAGCATAGAGGGATTCTAAGAGTGACTTATCTGTGGATAACTCTGGGATGACCCATGACGTTTCCTTCAGAGGTAATCGGATTTCGTCTGCATCAGAATCACCAGGACAGTTTGAAATCTTGGATTGCCTTGTCTATCCCTATATTACCATGTCAATAAGTCTGGGGTGTAACTCCTGAACTTCTTTTCTTATGCATTCTCAGGTCCCTGTCCAGGGAACAGATGGTGAGAACCGGTGTCTGGGGACACATTAAGAGCTCAGTGCCTCTGGAAGGGTATTAGCCTATGCAGAATGTAGTCAGGGGACAGGTCCATAATCCTGGTTCTCCAGGTGTGAAAGTGGACTCCTGTGTGTGCTGGGCCTTCCCTGTGTTTTGACCTTGGACACCTGACCTCTGTGTCTGGTTCTTAAGTAGTCAAACGGAAAGCCACTCAGGCTACATGTGTGTGGTTTGAGCTGGAATTTTCACCTTGAAGTCCCAGTTCACGGAACCTGTTGCATGTGAGGGCTTCTGGTTCAACCACTGAGTGTCAAAGATGAAAAAGAATGCAAGCACAGGTCACCTTCTGGAAGAGCATTTGACCTGGGTGCCTCGTGTTGATGTGCAGGGTATCCAGGGTCAAACCCTGACTCTACCAATTTGGAGATATTCACTCAACCTTCTTGTGTCTGAACCATTTCTGCCAGTAAAAGGACAATAACATTAGCACTAACACACAGAATTAAGGATGTTAAATACATTAAAATAGATAAAGCATCTGGCGCCTGGGTGGTTCAGTGGGGTAAGCCTCTGCCTTCAGCCCAGGTCATGGTCTCAGGGTCCTGGGATCAAGCCCCACATTGGGTTCTCTGCTTGGTGGGGCGCCTGCTTCCCCCTGCTTGGTGGGGCGCCTGCTTCCCCCTCTCTCTCTCTTCCTGCCTCTCTGCCTCCTTGTGATCTCAGTCTGTCAAATACATAAATAAAATCTTAAAAAAAAGAAAAGTCACGTCACGTGTACAGATCTCAAGGGAACAGTTTCATGGAATTTCACAGACTGATCTCATCTGTGTAAGCCTTTGAGGTCATGAAACACAATATTGTCCTCTGAATCCCCGTTGAGGTCTTAGTAACTTTCCCCCTAAGCTCAGCACTGTTTCAGCATCTAAGGCAAGGGATTGCTGTGCTCCCTTTTTTACTTTGTAGAAATATCATCAGGCAATGGGAACTCTTCTATTTGGCTTTTTTTTTTCTTTCTCTGACTTTGTGAATTGGTTGGTTTTCCTGCATGTTACTGTGCATCATTCATTAGAGTGGAGCGATCCTGTTCCATTGTGTGGATGCCAGTCGCATCATTCTGTTGTTAACAGGAGGGGGGATGGTTCTCCGTGCAGGACTGTCATGACTAGTACTGACGTGTAAAATCTATGATTTGTCTTTCAGTGGAACAAGTACACATATCTGCTGGCTGTTTGATGTGGGACTGGAATCCGGGTTCTTATGATTAGATATGTTCAGCTTTAATAGATACTACCAAACCCTTCCCCCCAAAACTTGGACCGTTGTTCACACACACCAGCAGTGATTCCTAGGATTTCTGGCTTATCTGCGTGCTTTCTAAAACTTGGTAGCTTATGTGGTTTTGGTGTCAGGCTTCTGGTTAGCAAGTGATGTTACTAAGTTGTGGTTTTATTTGCTTTTTTGTTGTGTTGTTACTCTCTACTAGTATGAAGTTGGGTATTAACCTATGGATAATCTCTTTGTCAAAGTGTCTTACTTACTGTGCCCCTTTTTTTCTGTTATGGTATCTTTTTCTTTAGTCTTTGTAGTTCTGCATATATTATGAGAATGAGTCCTTTGTCTCCTCTATCACTCTACTTCTATTTCTATCTCTTAAGATTGTGATGCAAAGAAATTCTTAATATTTTTGGAATCTAATTCATCATTTCATCCTTCATGGTTAGTTTTTTTTTTTATTGGTTTTAGAATTTTTTTCTTATGCCAAGACCAGAGAGAGAGAATGATAGGTGTTTCTCTAAGCACCTCATTATTTTTACAATTTCAGTCGGAAGTGTATTAAAAATCAATGTGTTATATGGTTTCTGTGGTTACTGAGGTTTTCTATTCTTTTCCCCCCCACAACATCAGTAACAAATTGAAATGTATTCTGAAAATGTTGTACTGTACTTTCTTTGCATTTGCTTACACAGGTCGTTTCTTGTGACGGATTCCCATTGCCTTGATCTAGACCTAACTACTCCTTTGATTTCTCTCCATTCTTTGTGTATCTCTAGAGAGGCACAAAGCCTGCTGTGGGGCTCAGTCCCAAAACCCTGAGATCATGACCTGAGGCAAAATAGACGCTTACCGAACTGAGCCACTGATGCAGTCCCACCCATGATTTTTATTTTATTCATTCATTGGTTCATTCATCCACCCATCATTTATTCATTCATTCATTTATGGAATTTAGAACTGTGGAATTGAAAATGTGGGCATCAGTTGTACACCTGTGAGAAATATAGAAACTTAGACCCAATCCAGAAATCGAAATCAGAATATGAATTTTAACAAGGCCTCAGTTGATTGTCATACACAGTAACATTGGAGAAATATATGTCTAGATCATCTACACTCTTCCCTTATTCTGTGGCTTTCTTTCTGTCTGTAGTATATTATT
>NW_022632082.1:0-17558 GCF_010015895.1 Lontra canadensis | reverse complement strand
ACACACACACACACACACACACACACACACACACACACACACACACACAGAAAAGACTCCTATAGCCTCAGGGCAGTTGCCTTCTCTGAGCTTTCCCCCTTCTCCCACCTTGAGAGTGTACCGTCTTCAATAAACTGCTTTGTGCTTGCTACTTTCTTCTCTCGTTATTTAAATTCAAGTTAGTTAACATATACTGTATTATTAGTTTCAGGGTAGAGTTTAGTGATTCATCAGTCACATATAACACCCAGTGCTCATTATATCATGTGTCCTCCTTAATGCCCATCCCCCCACCCCAACCCCAACTGTCTTTATTAGAGCACGGATCATCACAGAAATCTTTCGTGGGGAATCCAAGAGCCAAGACCTCCACTCACACAGCACAGACTGTCCCACCCCAAACAGCACGCCCTCCATTTCCAGTTCCATTACACATCCCATTCTATTTAATGCAGTTACTAAAACATTAGGATCAAAATTACCCTTTTACGAGGCACTTTCTATTTCATCCTGTTTTATATTTTTCTCTCATTTCTTGCCTTTTAGTTGGATAACAAAGTATTTTTAATTAATTACTCCATTTTTTTCCTTTATTATGTGGAAGTTCAATTCTGTTTTTGTTCTTTCGGTACAAGGGTTGACAAACTGTTCTGTGGGTCAAGGCTAGCCTGATGCCTGTTTTTGTAAATAAAGATTTACTGGAACCCAGCCACACTCATTTTACTTATTGTCTCTGCTCTCGTGCTACAACAGCAAGCAGTTACAATGACAACCATAGGAGGTTTGCAATGACTAAAATATTTACTATCTAGCCAACCCCATTTTTTAAAAGATTTTATTTATTTATTTGACAGAGATCACAAGTAGGCAGAGAGATAGGCAGAGAGAGAGGGGGAAGCAGGCTCCCCTCTGAGCAGAGAGCCCGAAGTGGGGCTCCATCCCAGGACCCTGGGATCATGACCTGAGTCAAAGGCAGAGGCTTTAACCCACTGAGCCACCCAGGCGCCCCGCCAACCCCATTTTTTTAATGCAACCCCTTTAAAATGCCATATACACACTTAACATATCAAATTGTTAAATTAAAACCCCTGTCAAGGCCCTTTGAATATTTTAATTATATTTACCCCTTTCCACATATAGGTTACTATGGTCAGGAATTTTATTTTCTTAATAAACTCTATTTTGGAATAATTCTAGATTTACAGAAAAGTTGCAAAGGGAGCCCAGTGAGTTCCCATACGTCCTTCACCCAGTTTCACCCAATGTTAACATCTTATAGAACTTTGGTACACGTGTCAAATCTATGTGATTAACACTGGCACATTTACTTTTAACTGAGTGCCAAACTTCATTCATATTTCACCAGGTTTTCCACTAAAGTCCTTTTTCTGTCCAGCATCCAACCTAGGGCCCACACTGGATGTAGTTGTCATGCTTCTTTAGTCACCTCTGGTCTGTGACAGTTTCTCCAACCATGACAGTTCATAGGAGCACTGGCAGGCAGGTTCTTACATTTGGGTTTTTCTGTTTTCTGGAGGCTTAGACCGAGGTTATGTACTTTGGGGAAAATACCACAGAGGCGACATGACCTTCTCATTACATTGTCTCAGGTAGTACATGATAGAAGCTGGTGTTTTGAATCTTCATTACTTGGTCAAGGTAGTGAGTGCCTGCCAGGTTTCTCCCCAGTGAAGCTATCATTTTTCTCTTTCCATACTCTGTTCTTTGGAAGCGAGCCCCTATGTATAGCCTATGTTGGAAGGAGAAAGGGGTTGTTAAGCTCCATCTCTTGCAGTGGGGTATATCTACTTATATTATTTGGAATTCTTGTGTAGGGAAGATTTGTTTCCTCTAATTTATTTCCTCTAATTTCCTCTAATTTATTTCCTCTAATTTATTTATTCAATTATTTTGTTATATCAGTATGAAGTTATGCATACTTATTTTGAACTCTGTGTTATAGTCCAGTCCAACATTATTTCGTTTGTTCAAATTGTTCCAACATTGGCCACTGGGAGCTCTCTCAGGTTGATTCCTATGTCCCTTTGATATGACCTGATTCTTTTGTTTTTATGGGCGCTTCTTTACTTTCTGGCATTACAAGATGCTCCTGGCTCCCCTTTCTGTCTCTTCCTCCCATGACAGAGCACACCAGCCTCTAGTTTATAGGTAAGCCCAAATCTTCTCTCCTCCAGGATGGAAGCATTTCACACCTCCTAGGTTCTGTGCCTAGGATTTGACCCCCTCCCTGTCCAAACCATAGCTGAATTTGGATTGGATCTTAGACATTTTGCTGTGCTTTAGGGCCCATCGCTGGAGTCTTATCGAGGCCCCATGATCTCCTACCTGGTCCCAATGTCTTCTTTAAGCCTTGCTGTCCCATGTGGCTGGCCCTAGCCTAATATTCAAGACTACCCATGTTCTGAAAAGAATGACTGATTGAGAGGAGAGATTCTGGGCTCCAGTTTTTAATACATTAAGTTTGAAGTATATGCAAAGTTTGAAGTATATGCAATATCTAAATATCTCCCACCCTTCACCTCTTACTTTTGATCGAGCAAATGAATATAGCAGGAAATGATTTCCTTCATTTTCCACAATCCAACCCAATCTTCTGGGATAGGTCCTTTCATCACTTCAGCAGAATTACTGCCTTGTGTTCATAATAGAGTACAGCTTTTTTAACCTCAGAAGTTTGCTTTATTCAAAATAATGGTAAATCTTGTCACCCTACCATTTGTCTCTGGATAATTCTAAAAATTCTTTGAACCTCTTTAGCTCTGCCTAGAGGTCAGGTTCCATTGACAATGACCTGACTCTCTGATATTGGAACCACACATCAGTACAAGTGTCCAAACATTCCCAGGTTTTCTTTGGATGTTCCCTCACCCCACCCCAACCTCCTTTCTTTCTTTCTTTCTTTCTTTCTTTTTTTTTTAAAGATTTTATTTATTTATTTGAGAGAGAAAATGAGAGAGAGCATGAGAGGGAATAGAGTCAGGGGGAGAAGCAGACTCCCCACTGAGCAAAGAGCCCGATGTGGGACTCGATCCTGGGTCTTAATCCTGGGACTCCAGGATCAAGTCCTGAGCTGAAGGCAGTCGCTTAACCAACTGAGCCACCCAGGCACCCCCTAACCTCCTCTCTTCCAAAATTTTCCTTGAATCTTGACCTACCCCGTAATCTCCCCAAATAAGCCTGCTTTTAAAATCCATTTCAACTCTCTCTGTCTTGTATTGGAATTGTTCTTTTGTGCTTGTGAATTCCAGGGGTTGGGGATCAGACCTTAGCCATCTTTGTCTCCTCCAGCTGCTACTCCATCAAGTTCATTATACCTGAACATCACACACAACTGAACCAGACTTGAACTAACTTGATACTACTGCACCATCCAAGTACTTGGCAACAGAACACAACAAAACACCCTCTGGACTTCTAGAGTCCTCCTGCATCCAGCATTGGGGAAATCGGACCCTGAACCATATCCATCCCACACCTGGGAGCGAGGCTACAGCAGGCCGGCATCATCAACAGCATCAACGGGGTACTCTGCCTCTCCAGTGCTAGAGACCTGGGTACCTCTTCTGACGACCCTGCTCACGATGCCAAGAAGAAAGAGGAATTGACCCAATGAAAACAAGCAGGAGAGTTCTAGGTAAAGAGAAGCAGAAATCTTTTGCAGGACCCTTTCCTCACTTTACCCATCTTGAGCTATGGAGTTTGGAAGATGCATTTGTGGAGGATGAAAATCAAAGGGATGAAACTGAAAAGTCAGGGGAGTAGTGGTTGAAGAAAGTGGCCCTGGTTAAGGATCTCAGGTCCAACGTAAATGCCAAAATATGACAGGGAAAGAGCGCTCCCATAGAGGCTGGAGGCCCCCAGACATTTAGGGGCGCTTACGGCTGCCTTTACAAGGTTGGTGACTCTATTCTCATAAAACCAAAATCTGTTTGGCTCCTTAGCGGTCACCCTACAGCCTGAAGGTTCCAGGGAGCTCCAGAGCTTTTCCCTGTGTACTTCTCGGGCACAAGGGGGAGCCAGCGCTCTTTATCAGAGTCCTACGCCCTAGGCACTGAAGGGCTGGAATGGGTCTGCGGTGGGCAAGGTTTGCCTTCCCCATGTCCAAACAGCCGAAGCTGAGGTCTAAAATGGACGGACCCGGGTTTCTAGTGTTCGTCGCACCGCACCACCAGAGGCTGTTCAACACCTCCAGAGTATCGTATGTCCCCCTTACAAACTAGGGCAGAGGAAGCAGCTCTCACTTCAGGGTCTACTCTGTGGATGTAGCTTTCTAGTGATAAGGAGCCTGCTGTCCTGCCTAATTGGGATCCTTTCTCTGGGAGTCCTATGTTGGGGATACAACTTTTCCCCTTGCTCTGGAATCACCTAGGTTCCCACTTCTCCCTGCATGTGTGAGTCCGTGCAGGAGCCGAAGGTATGTGCAGGTGCGCGCACACACAAATCCACATGTTGGAGATGAGGGATACAGAGATGCTGGGATAAAGTGTGGATCAGTGGACAACGAAATGGGTTTGAGGGGCAGAGCGGATGTAAAGAAATAAACCGGTTGTTGGGACCAACCCATGCCACCCGTCTTGTCCCACCTTTAATTTATTGATTCTGACCTACTGAGATCGGAAGGTTAACTTTCCAAAACAAGGCATTTCGTTTTATTTCTGAAATCAGAATACGCCAGTGGGTCAAGGGCAAGAACCACCCCCCCACCGCCACCACCACCAAAGTACAGAGCCTCTTTTCCGCCACCCTGGGCTGCGGGTGGCCCCGGGAACTGGGCCTCTCCTCCTACTCCTGTGCTGGAGAGTCCACCATGCCTCCAAGGGCTTCACGCGCCCAGAAATACCAGTTCACAGCGGGGTAGGCTCTGGGGCTTCCAGGGGGTCCTCGCCGCGCTTCCGACCTGGCCCAGAGAGGGCGCTCGGGACAGACTCACAGACGGAGGGAGAGGTAGCCAGCCGCGCCTGCGCCTGCGCATCGGGGATGGAGCGCCGACCTAGGAGGCTCAGCAGGGCTACCGGGATCACCTGTGGGGAAGAGGCAGAGAGAACTGAAGCCAGAGAGAGTGAGGCCATCTGCGAAGAGCCCGGAAGAGCCAGAGCATTCGGTGTGGGAGTCAGAAGCCACTAGGTTGGATGCAAGCACAGAAGGGAGTTATCAAGACCAGAAACTATAGTCAGATGGGTTAAGAACAGAAAGACGCCTTCCCCCGACCCAGAAAACTCCTATTCATCCTTTAAGACCCAGTTCAAAGGCCCTTCCCCCTCTTTCCTGGCTCCCCTCCTAAAAAGACCCCTTTTCTGCCCCCCTGCAGCAGCCTTTCCGCACCTCTGTGCCTCCTTGTCACGATCACAATGCCCTGAGAAACAGGGAGCTCGTTGGCAGAACGTCTCTAACTTTGTAAACCCAGTACCAAGCGAGATTCCTGATACACTGAGTCCTGAGGACTCAGTAAATGTTTGCTGATTGACTAGCTGCCTGCAGGATACCTGCTCCTTCTCGTGTGCGAGCTGCATGTGGAAGGAGATGGGAGCAGCCGGAATGTCATCCGGCAGTGGCTGGGGGAAGTGGATCACCTACAGGAGGGTCTCAACGCATCGAGCCTTGGGCTGTCCAGAGAACCGCTGTGGAAGAAGCAGTAAGGTCAGTGTCCGGCTAGAAGGCAAAGGGGCTGGTGGGAGAGAGTGGAGGAGAAAGAAGTGGGAGAGTTGCAGGCAGGCGCCTGGGATCCTGAAGACTGGCCGCAGAGGCTGCAGAGAAGTGGTCCCCATAGGTGATCCCAAACTCACAATCCCCAGGTGTGAAGAAAAAGGGTTAGTGGTGGGCTTTGATTGGCTGGGCTAAACTGGAGGATTAATGGCAAACTGGTCACACGTTCAGCAGTGTGCCTCCAACCCCATAGGCTGGTCATCTTAAACTGAACTCACTCTTCCGGTTTCCTCCTTAACCCTATCCTTCTTTTATACCCTGCCACGATGGCTCGTTGGCAAAGCTGTTCCTTTTTGTCACCCTCCCCTCCCCTCCGCTAGCTCAGCACTGCCCAAGAGTAATATAATGCGAGCCACAAATGTAATTTAGGATTTCCTAGTACTCCATTCAAAAAGAAACATGTAGAATGCAAAAGAAACAGAAAATTAATTTTAAACATGTTTTATCTCATCTAATATATCTAAAATATTATTTCAACATGTAAATAATATTAAAAATTATCAGTAGGATATTCTACAATATTTTTGTATCATGTCTTTGAAATCCAGTGTCTAGTTTATAATCCCAGCTCATCTCAGTTCAGGTACTGAATTTCTATGTAAAAGTAAAATGTAGTTCTACCAAAACAAGAAAGTTGCATTTAATGAAGAAAATTACCCTGCTTCAGTTTTTAAGCAAAACTTCAAGTTCAGCTCCATGGACACACTAGCCACATTTCAAGGGCTCAGGAGCCACATATGGGTGGTTGCTGCCATTTTGGATGACTTGGGTCTAGCTAGATTTGGCAAGCTCGAATTCTGGTCTGGCTTTCAGTCTTCCACGTAATCCTCAGATGGGCCACTCTGCGATGGCGAGGCCTGGGTCAGACAGATTTCTGATTTCCCCTACCCACCCCATCCCCAGGATCTTAAAGAGCATAATGTACTTTTCTTTTTCTGGTTGGTTGGTTCTATTGATTTGAGAAGGTTTTAGGGACCTAGTGGGTCCTCACTAAAGCTCTTTGATTGATTCCCTTTCCACAGGGTTGTCAGATTTAGCAAATAAAAATACAGGATACCCAGGAATAGGAATTTCAAGTGAATAATTAAAAAAATACTATAAGTATGCCTCAAATATTGTATGAAACACACTTATACCCCCCCAAATCCTTTATTTATCTGAAATTCAAATTTGTCCTGTATTTCTATTTCCTAATCCTAGCAACCCTCCTTTCATGACCAGCTGTTGTGCTATGTGCTCAGCAGCCATTCCTCCTCCTCCTAGTACCAGTGCCTTGACCTTCCTCCAGAAAACTATCGTCCCTCTATTCTCAGGCCAGGCTGTGTGACTGAGACTCACTTCCCACTCTTTCCTCCAGTGCTGTCCCACAGGGAGAGCACATGAGCCAGGCCTGGGCAGAGGGCTGCTTTCCCCTGGAGAACAGTGACCAGCTCAGGGATGGCATGTGACCCAAGACAAGACACCTTCCTCCCAGGCATGCATGGGAATCACAGGCACAGATAAACTCTCCTTCCATCCAGGTTGCTAAATTGGTAGGATGCAGGGCCGGCACTCCTGGGGCCTAGTTTGCCACCTGTTGGAGAAAAGCTGCCTGAGAAGGAGAGCAACAAATAAGAAAGTTCAAGGCTGACATTCTCTGGAGTACATTGTTTAGAGTACTGGGATCTGGCTATCCTGGGACCCCAGTTACGTGAACCAGTCATGTGCCTTGTTTAGCTTAAACCAGAATGAACTAGGTGTCTGTCCCATACTTGTGACTGAAAGAACTGTCTGATAGTTATAATCTCACAGGCATGCCCCAAGCATGCACATGCGTTCCCTAGAGGAGAGGATGAGCCCAGTAAGACAACAGCAGGAGGAAAGTCAGCCCTTAGCCCCACCCACGTCCATAGCTCTGAGGCAGCCCAGGCAGGAGGCCAGGCCCCAGCCAGCCACGTCCCATCGCTGCCTACCTGCAGCACGGCCAGCGCTCTCCAGAAGAGCTTGGAGTTGGGAATGCACAGGTCTAATGTGGTTTTGGAGGATCTTCCCAAGAAGCTCGTGGGCCCCTGTACCCACGGTATTCAGCACCCACTTGGTGCTTAGCTCACGCTGGAACTTCTAAACAGGGCCCACACACACAGGGGTTTGGGAAATGAGAGGATGGGAGAGCAACAGGGTGCAGAGGGCCCTATTGTCAGACAGGAATCCAGGGATCAAAAACCAGAAATACAGATGGAATTTGTTTGACCAGCCCCGAGTTTAGATGTTAGGACGGTAGTTGCAAACTGGGACTGTCCCCAGCAAAACTGCTGGTGTCACACATTTGTGGTTTTGACCCCCCAGGACACACATCTCTTCTCTGAGTCCTTGCACAGAAGGGTTTTACACTTATCAGAACATTCCTTTTGCCCCCCAGGAGCCCGACAGGGGAGGAGTGAAGGTCCTGGGACTCATTCCACCAAACCAAAGGCTCCTGGAGCAGAGGTGGTATCTTACTCTGCTCCAGAGCCCCCATCTTTCTGATACTGGCTGCTACATGGTTATTGATCAATACACATTTGTTGAAAATTAGTTCAATTTAACCCCTATAACAACCCAACGAACTAGGCCTTTTTATCCCCATTTCTACATCTGGGGAAACTAGAGGTCAAAAGTAAAGTAACTTGAGGGGCACCTGGGTGGCTCAGTCGGGTAAGCCGACTCTTGAGTTTGGCTCAGGTGAGATCTCAGGGTCAGGAGATCCAGCCCTGCATTGGGATCCCGCTGGAGATTCTTTCTCTCCTTCTCCCTCTGCCCCTCCCAGCGCTTGTACTCTCTCTTTCTCTCTCAAATAAATAAACAAATCTTAAAAAATAAAAAGAAGTAACTTGAGGGGTGCCTGGGTGGCTCATTCATTAAGCGTCTGCCTTCATTTCAGCTCAGGTCATGATCCCAGGGTCCTGGGATCAAGCCCTGCATTGGGCTCCCTGCTTCGCGGGAAGCCTGCTTCTCCCTCTCCCATTCCCCTGCTTGTGTTCCCTCTCTTGCTATGTCTCTCTCTGTCAAACAAATAAATAAAATATTTAAAAAAAAGAAGCCACTTGAATAAGTTTATATGATAGTGACATGTAGAATCAGGACCTAAATCCAGGTCTTCTGATCTGTCATGAAGGCATTTCCTACTTGGCCACAATCATCTCCTTGGGGGAATAAGATAATGTATATGAAAGCACACGAATACTAAAACACTGTGCAAACACACAGTACTGTGAGTGAAAGCCCACCTGTCCTTGGCCCTCATCTCTTGCCTTTGTATAACCTTCTATTACTGCACTTTGCATCTATTACTGTAACAAGAGTCCAGAAAATGAATTGAGGGGATTCATTACTGGGTCCTTGCCGGGCTAGGGAACAAGCTACCACTACTTCTGCCTCCTTATGCTGGCATTCTAGAAGGAGCAGGTCACACACACCCCTTGCAGAGGGTATATTGAAAATACTTAACAAGCGATTGACAAGGACATGAGTACTGAATAGGAACATTTGCAAGGATGTGGATGGAGCTAGAGACTATGAGGATAAGTGAACTAAGTCAGTCTGAGGAAGATGAACACCATAGGATTTCACTCGTGTGTGGAATTTAAGAAACAAAACAAAGGGGAAAAAGAGAGAGAGAGAGACAGAGAGAGGCAAACCGGGAAACAGACTGTTAGGTACAGAGAACAATGGTTACCAGAGGGGAGGTAGGTGGGGGCGGGTGGGTGAAGCAGGTGATGGGGATTAAGGAGTGCGCTTGTGATGGGCACCGGGTGTTGTATGGAAGTGTTGAATCATGATACTATACACCTGAAACTAACCTTACACTGTATGTTAACTAACAGGAATTTAGATAAAAACTGAAAAAAAAAAAAGATATTGAGGCTCATTTGGCCAAAAAAAAAAAAAAAAAAGAGTGCACGCAGAAATCCGACCAATCAGAATGAAGCTAGCTAGTATGCAGTACACAGACTGCCCTGTGGGAAAGAGATCGGTCAAATCTGGGTTATATCATTTATGTCACTGACCATCAAATAACAATTTATACCATGAACTATCATTAACACAAAAATATTTTCAAGTGTACATAATCTGAATCCAGACACATTCATTTTAAAGTCCATATAGAAAAAAGACAGCAACTGTACCTAGAAAACTCCTTAAAAAGAAGAGTGAGAGAAGCATTAACCTTTCAAATAGTAAGCCCACAATAAGCCTCTATATTTAAACTGAATGGCATCATCACATCAATAGACTGGTAGGACAGAACAGAAAGTCCAGAAATAAACCAGCGCACATGGGAACTAAGTATCTGATAGAGGTTGCACCTCAAATCACTCAGGAAAAGATGAATTTTAAAAATGTATTGAGGTGGGGCGTTTGGGGGGTTCAATTGGTTAACGTCTGCCTTCAGCTCAGGTCATGATCTCGGGGTCCAGGGATGGAGCTCCCCATGGGGCTCCCTGCTCAACAGGGAGTCTGCTTCTGCCCCTCCCCCAGCTCCTTCTCTCTTGCTCGCTCTCTCTCTTGAATAAATTATATATATATATATGGAGAGAGACAATCAGATAGTCACATAGAAAAAAATTAAACTGGGTTCATACCTTAACCCATAGACAAGAATAAACTAATGAATTGCAGGTCTAAGTGTTTAAAAAAAAAAAAAAAGAAGGAAAGGAAAAAAGAAACCATTTTTACTAGAGGAAACATGTACTAGAAGAAAACACAGGTGGAATCCCTTTACAACCTGGGGATAGCAGAGAGCTTTTTGTGCCTCATGGTCCAGATTCAACAAAAAATGGATTAATAAGTTCTACCCCAGTAGAATTAAAACAAAGACATTTGCATGGTTAAAACCCAAATGAAATATTTACAATGCATATCAGAAGGAAAGAACTAATGCCCCTGATTTATAAAGTACTCAAAATCAGGGGCTCAGTCCATTAAGCCTTTGCCTTCAGCTCAGGTCATGATCAAGGAAAGCATCGAGGTCATTGCTTAGCGGGGAGCCTGCTTCTCTCTCCCCCTCTGCATGTCGCTCCCCCTGCTTGTGCTCTCTCACTCTCTCTCTCTCAAATAAATATATTTTTAAATAGAAATAAAGCACTAAAAATCAAGGGAGCATCTAGACCCCAATACCATTAGAAAATGAGTATATTTCATGTATTTATATGAACACACAGTTCACTAAGAAAAAGATTTACTAAAGACCTTTAAGCATGTGAAAAGATGCTCAACCAAACACATAATAAGTAAAATAGAAATGAAAACCACACAGAAATAGAATTTCTCATCTACCAGATTGGCAAAAATTCAAAAGCTTTTGAATGCTTTTAAAGAGGCTGTGGGGAAGGGGTGCCTTGGAGGCTCAGTTGGTGAAGCATCCAACTCTTGGTTTTGGCTCAGGTCCTGATCTCAGGCTCATGGGATCCAGCCCCATGCTGGGCTCCACACTCAGTGCGGAGTCCGCATGAGACTCTCTCCCTCTGCCCTCCCCTTCCTCCAATAAATAAATAAATCTTCTTTTAAAAAAAAGGAGCTATAGGAAATGGGCATTCTCCTATATTGCTGGTACAAGAAGCAAAATGGGACAATTCTTCTGAGGGGAAATGCTGCCGTATCTAATGGAATTACGTATGTATTTGTCCTTTCATCCAGCTCTCGTTCTTCTAGGAATTTACCCAAAGATACACTTCTACATTACAGAAACACACGCATATTCATTGCATCATTATTGGTAATAGCAAAACGCTGGAGACAACCAAATGCCCTACATCAGAGACTGCCCCAATCATTCTTGCACATGTACAATCTACACACAAATGTAAATAATAATGAGGAAGGGTTTTATAAACCCAAGTGGAGTTATTTTCAGGATATCTCATTGAAGCACAAAAGAATATACATAGCACAGTGCCTCTTGTAAAAGAAAAAATTGCAAAGTACAAACAAATATGCTTTTTTTGCAAAAAGAAACATAGGAAGGCAAGTCAGTAACTAATGAAATTGTTTACCTGCAGGGATGAGTGGAAACAAGTGGAAAGAAGAGTGAAGGGGATGGGACATCTCCTTATTATACAGTTTGACTTTAAACCACGTTATGTTTTACATATTCAAAACATAAAGTGATATCGAAAACAAAAAACTCAGGGACACCTGGGTGGCTCAGTTGGTTAAGTGTCTGCCTTTGGTTCAGGTCATGATCCCAAGGCCCTGGGATGGAGTCCTGCAATTGGGCTCCTTGC
The DNA here is from genome assembly GCF_010015895.1 of Lontra canadensis. Taxonomy (NCBI): domain Eukaryota; kingdom Metazoa; phylum Chordata; class Mammalia; order Carnivora; family Mustelidae; genus Lontra; species Lontra canadensis. The sequence goes on along the minus strand of NW_022632082.1, from coordinate 5,592 downwards.
TCAGCGGGGAGCCTGCTTCTCCCTCTGCCTGCCGCTCCCCCTGTTGTGCTCTCCCTGTCTCTCTCTCTGACAAATAAATGAATAAAATCCTAAAAAAAACCAAACCCTCTAAAATGAAAAAAAAAATAAAGGAAATGAAATTCACTATATATCATATTGATAACATAACTACAGAGAGAGGAAAAAATTTAATCCTAGTGACTTTTTAAAAAAATTTTTATTTATTTATTTGACAGATCACAAGTAGGCAGAGAGGCAGGCAGAGAGAGAGAGGGGCAGCAGGGTCCCTGCTAAGCAGAGAGCCCAATGTAGGGCTCCATCCCAGGACCCTGGGTTCATGACCTGAGCCGAAGGCAGAAGCTTTAACCCACTAAGCCACCCAGGCACCCTAATCCTAGCAACTTTTGAACACTTTATGTGTCTTTTGTGGAATATGGTCAGAAGACAAAAAGAACTGCAAAGAAATCTTTACTGTTTCTTGGTAAGTTTGTTGATGGTAGTGGTATCAGGGTAGCAATTTCAAAATGGTTATTTATTGTAGGACTAAGGAAATGGACAAATAAATTGATGATGTTGGGAATCAATGTTCTCATTAAGGGAAAACAGGAAGGAGAACATATATAAATTCATAAATATGTATGTATGTATATATACATATATATATATATCTACTTATGTGAAAAAAACATATACAGTTGACCCTTGGACAACAAAGATTTGAACTACACAGGTCCACTTATATGCAGATTTTTTTCAAAAATACAGGGTGGTGTACTATAAATGAATTTTCTGTATGGTTTTCTTTTTTTTAAGGTTTTATTTATTTATTTGACAGAGAGGGAACACAGCAGGGGGAGTGGGAGAGGGAGAAGCAGGCTTTCCGCAGAGCAGGGAGCCAATGCGGGGCTTGATCCCAGGACCCCGGGATCATGACCTGAGCAGAAGACAGATGCTTGACAAATGAACCACCCAGGCACCCCTCTGTATCATTTTCTTAACGTTTTCTTTTCTCTAGCTTATTTTATTGTAAGGATACAGCATATAATACATATAACTTAAAAAATATGTGTTAAATGAGTGTTTATGTTATTGCGAAGGCTTCTGGTCTAGAGTACGCTATTAGTTAAGTCTGGGGGAGTCAAACGTTATACAGGGATTTTCAACCGTGTGGGTTGCCAATGATTCTAACCCCCATGTTGTTCAAGATCAACTGTATTTCCTTGTTCGTTCGTTTTCTTTTCTTTCCTTCTTTCTTTCCTTCTTTCTTTCTTTCTTTCTTTCTTTCTTTCTTTCTTTCTTTCTTTCTTTCCTTCCTTCCTTCCTTCCTTCCTTCCTTCCTTCTTTTTTGAGACAGAGGAGAAAGAGAGAGCACACACATGCACATGCAAGCAGGGAGAGGGACAGAGGGAGAGAGAGGATCTGAAGCAGACTCTACACTGAGCTTGGAACCAGATGTGGGGCTCAATCTCATGACCCTGACGTCATAACCTGAACCAAAATCAAGAGTCCAACATTTAACCGACTGTGCCACCCAGGTGTCCCTGTATTTCCTTGTTCTTTCTACCAAAGAATTTTGCTTAGAGGCAAAGTCAGCAGTAGCAGTGAGCGTACCTAGCACCTAGGTTTCTAAATATGGCAGCCCCCACTTACCCCAGGGGATAAGTTCCAGACCCCCTGTAGATGCCTGCTACTGCAAACAGTACGGAGCCACACACATACCATTTTTTCCTATACGTACATTCCAACGATAAAGATTAGTTCATGCATTAGGCACAGTAAGAGATGAACACCACCAATAATAAAATAGAACAATTATAACAGCATACTATGATAAAAGTTATGTTACTGGGGTCTCTCTCACAAAATATCTTATTGTACTGTATTCATCCTTTGCCTTCTGGTGATGATATGAGATGACAAAATGGCTGCTCCATGACATGGAGGGACGGGAATGACGTAGGCATCGTGACATAGGGTTAGACTACTACCAACCCTCTGGCAATCTGTAAGGGGGTCATCTGCTTCTGGACTAGCAGTAGATTAGGGTAAATGAAGCTGTGGAAAGCACAACCGTGAGAAGGCAGGACTGCTGTACCCATCCCCAAGGACAACCACCAGCACTCCTTGGAAATTACGGATTCCAGCCAGGACTGGAACTAAGAAAGCACAAGGTGAACCTGGGACAACATTTCTGTTCTCCTACATAAATGTCTGGGGACACTAGTGTACAGACACACATCTATATACACACACACAGGTAAGTAATAATTAGCAGAGTTAAAAACTGAAGTGGAGTGGTTTCTAAGATATCTTGTTAAGAAAAAACGCAAGGCACAAAAGACTATCATGCGCTACTCTTCTGCATTAGAGAAAAGGTGCTTTTTTTTTTCTTTTTCTAAAAAGAAACACAGCAAAGAGTGTTCCAACACTAATGTGATTATGTCACAAAGACAAAGGGGCCAGCTTGAATAAGCTCTCGTTTTGAGTATTAAAATCAGTAATGACAGGAATGGGTTAAAACACACTTAACAACAAAAAATTCATGACTCCACACTGAGTCTAAATAAATGTAGACGGGGTGGGAAGAGAAGGAAGAGATTTTCTTTACAGAAGAATCCCAACTAGTAAATGTAGACAGAAAGATAGAAAAATCACCATTTAAAAACCACCATAGTTATAAATTGATTCGACCAAGAATGATCTGTGGATGCTAAAACCATTGGGTGAAAGATCACTAAGGAACAGGATGCAAAGAAATCTGACACAACCAGGGCGCCTGGGTGGCTCAGTTGGTTAAGCTTCTGCCTTCAGCTCGGGTCATGATTTTGGGCTCCTGCGATCGAGTCCCACATTGGGTTCCCTGCTCAGTGGGGAGTCTGCTTGTCCCTCTCCCGCTGCCCCTCCCCTGCCACTCGCATTCTGTCTCTGCCTCTCTCAAATAAATAAATAAAAGCTTAAAAAAGAAAAAGAAAAGAAATCTGACACTACTTTGAGTAAGTGATAAAACATAACATCACCAGTAAAGGAATAAACTGACATCAGGCATCTCCCGATGTGATACACTCATCTATGAGCCTCATCTCTGTGGCACTCCTGCCAAAACACTTCACCTGAATATAATGAAGAAACAATCGGGCAAATCCAAGGTGAAGCACATTCTGGAAAACAACTGGTCAGACTCCTGTACTATCAATGTCATAAAAGACACAGAAAACAGCTAAAGAATTCATCTAGATTAAAGAAAACTAAGGAGACCTAATAACTAAGTGCAACGCATTATCTCTGATTGGATCCTGGACCTGGAAATAAAAATAATGCAGAGATAAGTGGGGAAATTTGAACACAGTCTGCATATTCAATAATCATACTCACGGTCTTTTTTCCTGAGTGTGAAAATTATATTGTGGTTATGTAGACAAATGTCCTTGTTCTTAGGGGACACAGTAATCTTATCTCCAAGTATCTTTCAAATAATTCAGAGGAAAAGAGGGATGAAGCAGATGTGGCAAAGTGTTAAATATTGGTGAATTTAGGGGTGCCTGGGTGGCTCAGTCGGTTGGGCATCTGCCTTCAGCTCAGGTCTCAATCCCGAGATCCCGGGAGCAAGCCCCATGTCAGGTACGCTGCTCAGTGGGAAGCCTGCTTCTCCTTCTTCCTCTCCCTCTGCCTGCCACTACCCCTGCTTATGTACTGTTTTTCTCTGTAAAATACATAAATAAAATCTTAAAAAAAAAAAGATTGGTGAATCTAGGGAAAATTGTATGGGTGTTCATTGTTCTGGCAATTTTTCTGTAGGGTGGAAAATTTTTCAAAATAAAAGTGTGGGAGGAGTTTACATCAATGACATTTCTGCAACTAAAGATTTACTAATGGAAGCCTTTTTATTTCAAACAATCGCAATATATTTGGAAAGATACAAACCAGAATCAAGCAAAAGACAGAAGCTATACACACCAAAAAAAGAAAGACTGATTGATGTGACTATGTAAAAATGTAAAGAAAACATCTCCCCATCAAAAATGGAAAAATAAAAAATAGTCATAAACTAGAGGAAAACATAGAACAGGAATAAAAAAAAGGCTACTGTCCTTGCTATATATACTCCCTCTTATAAATTAGTAACAAAAAATTAAATATGCCCAAAAGAATGGGTGCATATGCCCAGAAGGCATGAAGAAGTAACACAATAAAGAAAAAAAAATAATAGCCAATATATATCTTTAAGCAGCCAATCTCCATAGTCGTCAAAGGAATTTGAATTAGGGGCACCTGGGTGGCTCAGTTACCTTAGTGTCTGACTTCAGCTCAGATCATGATGTCAGGTCCTGGGATCCAGCCCCTGCTTGGGCTCTGCCCTCAGCAGGGAGTCCGCTTCTCCCTCTGCCCCTCTTCCCCTCCCCCTATTCATTCTCTCTCTCAAATACATAAATAAAAATCTTTTAAAAAATGATGATATGGATATATTTGTACAGAAAGGTGTTCATAATTTTCAGTGAAGAGAAGCAAGTTAAAAACAGCATGGCAAAGATGGTCCTATTTTTATATAAATATATTTACATACGTACATACGCATAAAAAAGCCTAGAGGGACATTCTCTAAAATTTGTCTAAGTGGTTTTTTGGAAGAAGGTTGGGGTTTTTTTTGTTTTTGTTTTTGTTTTTTTGTTTTTGTTTTTAAACAGATTTTATTTATTTATTTGACAGAGAGATCACAAGTAGGCAGGGAGGCAGGCAGAGAGAGAGAGGAGGAAGCAGGCTCCCTGCAGAGCAGAGAGCTGGATGTGGGACTTGATCCCAGGTCCCTGAGATCATGACCCGAGCCAAAAGCAGAGGCTTTAACCCCTGAGCCACCCAGGCACCCCATTCGAAGGATGTGTTTTAAAATGGAAAACTGGGTGTTTTGTTTTCATAACAGTAAAAAAAAGCAAAGTGTATCAAACTGCAAAGTGTACCCAAATTGATAATTATTTCTATGATTATTGTCAGTGCTTCAGTAGTGAAATTATAATTAGTAAAATTATAATTACAAATATTATAATCAATTATAATTAGTGAAAACTAGTGAAATTGTAATTTCATTATATTACAGGCAATATCAGTAATTTTGTCTGCAGTGAATTCAGCATAGTGAACTTGCAAGGATATACCTTAAAGACTTTTGTATAGTCAGGATGACTACAACATCAACAATGAACCTGAAACAAGGGACAAATGAGTGTCTGTCAGGTGACTGGTGGCCTGGCCTCTCTTTTTCACATATTCCTGGAGAGAACTGAGCCATTGCCTTGGAAACACTGACCAGTGACCCGGTAACACAAGAACTTGCCCAGCTGGCTTTCTGGGAGTCCAGCAAAGTTTTCCACCCTCCAGCCTTGAGGGGTTGTATGTGTGTGTGTTTTTTTTAAGATTTTATTTATTTGCCAGACAGAGATCACAAGTAGGTGGGGGGGGGGGCGGTGCGGGAGGGAGGCTCCCTGCTGAGCAGAGAGCCCCATACGGAACTTGATCCCAGGACCCTGAGATCATGACCTGAGCCGAAGGCAGAGGATGAAGTTCCCTTCGTATTCAAAGAAAAGCAGTGGCCACGTGATG
>NW_022632081.1:0-17571 GCF_010015895.1 Lontra canadensis | reverse complement strand
TCTAATGTATCATTCAATGCTTTTGTTTCTTTAGTGATTTTCTGCTTGGATGATCTGTTTGTTACTGAGAGTGGCATGTTGTGATCCCCTACTATTAATGTATTCATATCAATATAACTCTTTATCTTGATCAACTGATGTCTTATGTATTTGGCTGCTCATGTACTGGGGGCATTTAATAATTACATTTGTTAGATCTTCTTGGTGGATAGACCCTTTAGAATGATGTAGTGTCCTTTATCTCTGACTACAGTCTTTAGTTTAAAATCTAGTTTATCTGATATGAGAATCACTACCCCAGCTTTCTTCAGAGGCCCATTGGCATGAAAGATGCTTGTCCATCCCTTTACTCTCAGTCTGGATGTATCTTTAGGTTCCAAATGGGTCTCTTGTAGACAGCATATGGACAAGTCCTGTCGTTTTATCCAATCTGCAACCCTGTGTAATTTCATGGGAGCATTTAGGTCATTTATGTTGAGAGTAAGTATTGAAAGATATGTTTTTATTGGCATCATGTTGCTTGTGAAGTCCTTGTTTCTGTAGATTATCTCTGTAAATTTCTGTTCTATGTCACTCTTCGGTTCTTTCTTCTTTTATAGAACCCCCCTTAATATTTCTTGTAGTGCTGGGTTGGTGGTCACATATTCTTTTAAACCTCACTGGTCTTGGAAGCTCTTTATCTCGCCATAGATTTTGAATGTCAGCCTTGCTGGATAAAGTATTCTTGGCTGCATGTTCTTCTCATTTAGTGCCCTGAATATGTCTTGCAGCCCTTTCTGGCTTGTCAGGTTTCTGTTGACAGGTTTGACGTTATTCTGATGGACCTCCCTCTGTTTGTAAGGAATCTCTTCCCCCTAGCTGCCTTCAGGAGCTCTTTTCTAAAACTATGATTCATCAGTCTCACAATCAAGTGTCTCTAGGTCTTTCTAGATTTGTTAATGTTGGGGTAGGGGTGATCCTTCTGCCTCTCAGACATGAACGCTGGTTACATTCCCCAGATTGGGCAAATTTTCATTGAGAATTTGTTCAACTATATCTTCTAGTCTTCTTTCTTTCTCCTCCCCCTCAGGGATCCCAATAATTCTGACGTTGGAACGTTTCATGGCGTCTTTCATTTCCCTAATTCTGTTTTCATGTGTCTAAGCTATTTCTTCCAGGCCTTGTCCTGATCATTTTTCTCTATCAGTTTGTCCTCTAGATCACTAATTCTATCTTGTCCCTCAGTTACCCTAGCTGTTAGAGTATTTAGATTAGATTGGATCTCAAGAGCCCATTTTTGAAATGTTGCAGAGACTTCAGTCTCATGAACAAATTGTTTTAACTACTCGATGAGGTCCTTTTCCCCAAGGACTATGAATCTGGAGCCCAGTTTTGCCTTTTGTTCTTTGTATTCTCTAACTTCCTGCAATACAACTACCATGCTTCATACTGTCATTACCCTCTATTGTTGTGAACTGAATGTTGGCTTATAAAAGCAGTATCTGTTGAGATGAGTAAGCTTTCATTTATACACAAAAATGACTCCTCCACAGATTAGTATCCAGAAATGGTAATACATTTTTACTCCTTTCTGCATTCTTTCTTCCATTCCTATGATTTTCCTCACATTTAATTTGGCCAGATAGAATCAGGGGCATGATCAGCAGAACATCCTCTTTGATTGCCAATGCTAGCCCTATCTAAGCACTGATTTGTCCTTAGATTGTGACTCAGGCCTAGCCAGTACTAAGCACTTAATAAATGGTTGAATGAACAACTACATATAACTCCTGGAGGAGGAACAAAAGAAGTTAATTGGCCCATGAGGGAATTGAACTTATAATCTTAGCTTCATCAGTGTAAGTCTCTATAGCCAAATGTAATTATGTGGATCTTATATATTTCATAAAGAAGCTTTTGGCAGCAATAGTTTGGATGGGATATTCCCCAACTATCCCTTTTCTTTCTTTCTTTTTTCCTTTTTTACCACTTAGTAAGTCAAAAATGTGGAAACGTTTTAAAATAAAAACTGAGTTCAGACAAGAGAAATAACCATGCTTGTCAGGTTGTTGAATCAAGTCTGTGCATGAAATCTGACAGGGTGTGTGCTCTCTTGGGCCTTAAGGTTGTTGAAGTACATGAATTGTACTTAAGCTTAAGCATACAGGCTTCTAGGGAGAAAGCCAGCTAAAAATAGTGTCACACTATGCTGGGACATCCCTTGTCACTGAGGGAGGTGTCAGAGTGAGCTCAATTGCTGAAAACCACTGTTTATTTCCTCCTAATTTTAAGCCAAATATTACAATCTATTTGTCTATATTGCTTTATCTTTACCTCATTCGAAGTCCCCTCTTCCACAACAGCACAAACAGTGAAAAAACCATGATTTAGACATAAAATGTTCCTAGCACCTAAATTTACCATGTTATTTAAGGAAGAAAAAAAAAACACTAAATATAGAACTGCTTGTCTTATTACAGATAAATTTCAAACTTTCTTAATAACCTCTCTTTTCTGGGAAAGCAATAATGCTGACAAAAGGTGACATTGGATGCTACTATCTTATTCATTATTCATGGCACCTAGAAAGAATACATTACTAAATACATTCAATATCTTTTGAGTAAGTGCAAAGTTTTCTTCCAGTTCTCATGTTTTGTGATTCTAAGAATAGAGAATATTCTTTAATGGCTGAAATAATAAGAGTCATCAATGTTTACTGAGCATTTTCTATGTGCTAGACACTGTTAAGTAATCGCCTTATTGCATTTCATTCTCAGAAAATGTCTACAAGAAAGGCAATGCTATTACACTGCATTGACAAGGTGAGGAAATGAGCATTAATGAGGTTGAGACTTGCCTAAGTTTCCAGGAAGGAAAATGTAGAACAGAGCTGTGAATCCAGGCAGTTTGATGCAGTTTGACTCAAGGGCCCAAGTTTTAGGTATAAGACTACCAGTCTCCCTTATACATTTATACTTTCCTATCTCTGTGTATTCCAAAAAGTTAGGATAGTATTTACCTAATGGTAATGGTGATCATTTTCCAGTAGTTGTTTCAGGGTAAGTTTCAAGGGTTTTTTGTACTTTCTGCATTGTTTGATTCTTATTGAGTATATATAATGCTCATAGAAACAAGAGAGGGAATAAAAAAGACAACTGAAATCCAAAAGGATAAGATGTTAGTAGTGGATAAATCTGGCTAATAACAATCATGAGTAATTATTATTTCCTCTTAAATAGTGTTTTTTTAAAATAAATTCTAAGCATATATATATATACATATATATGTATATATATATATAAAATCTTGTATCATTTAGAAATAAAAAGCTTAAAAAATGGGAAGGCTTATAAAATATTAGAATTTCCAACCCCCAAGAAATGAATCTTCCTGTTTGTAAGAAAAATGTAATATACACACTGGACACGGAAAACAGGCAACAAGAGGGAATAAAAAAGGCAAAGTAATTGAGGAGATTAAAAAAATACCTTCTGTTGACAGCCAATTTTAGACATCTTATAGAAAGCCAGTCTTGCATTATAAAATTATTTCATGGCACAATTCTAATTTACTATCTTGCATGCAGACTGGTTTTACCCTACATGAAGACTGTTAAATTTCCATTTGTTTGTCTTCTACTCATGGAATCTACTTGTTGATTACAGAGAAGCAGGAAGATTTAGGGCTTTCTCATCCCAATTTTCCACTTTGCTTAACACATGATGACTGTTCTACTTGAGTAAGAAACCAAAGACTTGTGCCCAGGACTAAAGAGTGATGATTGATGAATCCAGAATTACCCACTTCTCCACTGTCAGGATATTTCTCTTAACTACCTTTCCCAGATCTTGAACTAAGCTCAAATATCTCATTCTGAAGTGTTGGTTATAATCACCCCAGATGTAATTAATCTAAAATGGCTAACTAGAGTATTAATTAAATTTAGATAAACCAGGAGATTTTTTTAAAATAGAAAAACTTTATAGGGGCATTTTGTTGCTGTTGCTACAAATATGAAACCTCAAGAAATAATAGTGATAATAAAAAGATAATAATAAAATGATGAATAATGAAATTATAATTGTTTACGTATTTGTTTACTTTTTTACATAGATGTATAATTTATGAGTCTGTTTTATATTATCTAATTTACATGTATGAACAAATACTTATAATAATCACAAAGTAACTGTTATTTTGGCCATCCCCCTCAGCCCCTCCTCCATACCACTTGAATAATGATTCTCATCACATGAGATGCTTACATTTGCCCATTTGTGTCATCTTGAAACAGGTTCCATCACCCTCCCTCCCTTGCTCACATCTGATCAATCAGGAGACTATATCAAAATTATTTTGCCACAACTACATTAAGAAGACAACCTCTCTGCCTGGCATCTCCAAGCAAGAAGCTGAGTATGGGCCAAGCTAACAACTAGTGTGGTGGACCAGGCTTTTCAGCAGCTCTGCCCAGAGTCGTCTTTCTGGAGTGGGGCTCACACCACCCATCAAGCAACCCTGAGTCCTCTGCAACGTCCCTGGAAACTATGGTCAGAGTCACACTGCGACCGCGGCGATTTTTCCCAGGGGCCTGGAAAGGGCTGAAGGAGTGGATTCCGTCTCAACAGAGGTGCCAGGGGCAGAGGGACCAATGAGGCCAGGTTTGGGGAGGGAACTACGCAAGCAACCAGCAGGAGTCTATCACATTCTAGAACGCCGGCCCTGCGGCGCAAAAGCCAGACTGCAGGCGCGGGGTCCTGAAGAACTACATCTTTCAAGGTCAAAAAGTCGGAACACCCCCAACTTACGGTTCCATTATTCTTGTGGTCAGCTGTTCCTCCTGGTAGCCACGAGGTGTCTAGAATTTGTGCCAGGAGTCCACTGCTACTGCTCCTCACGCCTTTCCCCTGAAGAACAGCCTCGCGGCTTTCATCTCTCTTTCCGACCCAGCCCGACTGCCAGCACCCTGCATTGGGGACCAGAGCCCTTTAGCCAGGCTCCTCTGTAACAAAGTGTTTTCCTCGTTTGAACACTATGGGGGAAGCCAGAGGACGAGGGCCAGGAACTGGTGGTGGGGGTGGAATGTGGGGCACCCCAGGAAGGTAAACAGGAACCCACAGATGGAGCTTGCAGGGTGCACGACGTGGCTTCAGGTGGGGGGAATAAGCATAGGTCCTGATGGGAGGGCAGGGACAGAAAGGGCTGCGAAGTGCTCAGCATCAGGCCAAGATCTCAGAATGCCCAACTCCGGCGTGAGGTGCTGCTGCTAGAGACACTCTTCCAGGAAGAAGCCTGCTTTCTCCCAGATCTTGCAGATCTACGGGTGCCGGCAGGGGAGTCGGGAGAGGAGAGACATCCGGCGACCCGGCGCTGGAGGCTCTGCTCCCAGACTCATTAGGCCACTATCAACCAAACTCCAATTCTCCCGGATGCTTTGAGCCCGCCGTCCCCCACGCCCCTAGAGACAGTGCTGCTGACGCTTTGCTCCAGGGGCCAGGCCGGGTGTGGGGAGAATGGGCTCTGGCTCAAATGTTCTGTGTGCGACAGAGGAACTGGAAGCCTGAAGGGGGAGATGAACTGCGCAGGCGCGGGCCGAAAAGCTATGGCCGTCTAGAGGACCGAAGGACTGGCGGTGGCGGGGCGCAGATCCGGATACTGGTGCCCGAGCTCTGAGGTGCAGTTCCAAGTCAGCCAGGGTCCCAGGGCTCATGGCCTTGACGCACTGTTGCCTAATCCTCAGGGCACTTGTTCTTCCCACAGCTGCGAGATGTCTAGCTCATCCTAGGAGATCAGCTACAGGTAAATTAAAAGAATACTTAAGTTTTTTTTTTTTCCTTAAGATTTTATTTATTTATTTGACAGACAGAGATCATAAGTGGGCAGAGAGGCAGGCAGAGAGAGAGGGGGAAGCAGGCTCCCTGCTGAGCAGAGAGCCCGATGCAGGGCTCCATCCCAGGACCCTGAGATCATGACCTGAGCCAAAGGCAGAGGCTTAACCCACTGAGCTACCCAGGCGCCCCAAATAAGTTGTTTTTTAATGATAAGCGTACCATTGCTTCCAGAACAGCGGGAGATTGATATGGTGTGAGCTAGGTATGTATTTTGGAGAGCCTCTCCTTTTCATAATACTATACAGGACCTCCTAATATTTTAAATATTATTAACAACTGTTATTTGTAGATTACTAAGTATTTGAATATTATTCTATTTTGGGAATATATTTGTCATACAAATGAAATGAAAAACGTCTTTCCTCTTAAATAATGTCAATGGAGGGCAAGTATTGTATATTGTGATTTATATTTCCTGTGATTGGTATAGAATATTCTAGCACCTAGGAAAGTGGAAAGTATAGTCAGAATAGAGCAGTTTGCCGCTAACTAGCTTTAGGACTCTGAATAAGTTCTATCAACACACTTTCTGAACAAGATAGAGTTTCAGGTAGAGAGATAACCCAAATTTTATTGGCCACACTCAGGTCATCTGTCCACACATTGGTCAGAGGAGAATTGTATCCCTTGATTTACAGTTTTGTTTGTTTGTTTGTTTTTGATTTACAGTCAGTCTTACCAAGGCCGTTCCCAACAGGGAAAGGTTATTTTGTTAAAGCAAACTGATATATTTTTACCAGAAGGGGGACCAGATTCTGGGAAGACAATAAAATGGATTTTCACTTAAGATAGGTTGTCATTAGTGTCCTAACAGCTTTAGTTTCTTAACATTCTATAATTGGTTTATTCTATTTACTGGTACTTTATATGCTGCTGTTCTTCATTTAGAAGTTGCTAGAAACTGTGACAAAGTATATTGCATTTGTGATGCACATTTTTTTACCTTCTGACAAAAGATAAGTCATGTTAAGATTTTCAAGAATTTAACAAACATTGATTTGAATCAGGCAGCACTAAATCAAAAGTGGTTAGGAGCACTTTGCTGACAGGACATACGGTAAAGGCTTTTTTATAACAGATGTGAAAGCAAAGCAAGAAAATTAATTGATTAGGTATACCTTGAGCAGTTGCCTTATTTGGGAAAGTGTAGTTGGCTTTTTGTGATTGGTTGTGCTCAAATTTCATTTTCTCCAATATGAGTGTATTTACAGGAATAGACTCTGGTTTTAGATTTTGGTTTGCTCATGTAGGCTACTAATGCTTTGTAGCCACCCCAGTTTAATGGCTTCTTTGTTTAATTAATTTAATACTTGTTAATATCATTAACCAAGAGAAGAAATAGTGAGATGGAAAAGAAATAGAAGGATTTTTATGTAATTATGTTCGGGAATACATTAAAACTATGTGGTACATTGAGAACAGTAAGAGATGTTAGATTACTATCAATTCACTTGGCTTCCATGCTACCTGAATTTTGACATACTGTAAAGAAAGAAGTCTTGTTTAAATGTCTGAGTGAACTCTTCTTCTCCCATGTTTTTTACTCTATCTATATGATGATTAATCCTACACCTATATCTAGACCAGACTTCTCTTTTTTAGCAGAGTGTGTTTGGCCTATTGTTTACTTGACACCCAGCCTAGACATCTTTCTTCTCAAACCTTCTCTTCTTCCAGAGCCCTAAATCTTAATGACTAAAGCTAGAAAACTTGCAGCCATCTGTGACTTTTCCCTTACCAAACATTAATTAATTGTTTGAAAATTGGTTGGCTCTACCTCCTAAATCACTTTGTTCTCTGCCCAAATTTTGGTCCACGTGTTTAATGCTTGCCATTAATTAACTAATATAGCATGCTGTCTGCTAATTGAGTGATTCACAGAAGTGGAGAAGATAGACACAACAAAGTATGCATAAATGCTATTTTGGTGGTATGAATAAATTGGCTTATATATTCTTGGGTAGTGTGCAGTAGTGGGAAAAGGATGCTACAGAAAGACAGGCCTGGATTTGAATCTTGATTAGCTGGGATGACTTTGGGCAGATTATACAATCTATCTTAACCTCCTTTCTTCATCTATTAAATTGGAGATAAAATTATCTACCCTATGGGACTCATGCAAGCATTATATGAGATTATGTGTATGTATTGTGTATATGTGTGTATGTGTGTGTGTGTATGTATCTATCTATCTATATATAAAATGTGTGTGTATATTTACATATATATAAAACATGAGATTGTATATATTGTGTATATATATTACATGAGATACATATATGTAAGTTTATACATTTAACATGTATTTATTTCCAAGTACTATTTGCCAGGCACTGTTCAAATTTTTATATTGCTATTACCTAAGGAAATTTATAATCTAGAGTAAAAAAAAAACAAAACTAAGTCTTAATTAGAGGTGACTTACTATGTGATAAGTGCTGTTTTAATACCCTATGGGTAATAATCCACTTAATTTGTAAGATAATCCTATGATGTAAGTGGTCTTAATATAATGACATTATAATAAAGACACTGAACTACAGATAATGATAACTAATTTGCTCAAGGTCATACCTCTAGTAAGTATGAGTTTCAATTCAGGGGCTGGGGCGCCTGGGTGGCTCATTCATTTAGTGTCTGCCTTTGGCTCAGGTCATGGTCTCAGGGTCCTGGAATCAAGCCCCGCATGGGGAAACAGGGATGCCTGTTTCTCCCTCTCCCACTCCCCCTGCTTGTGTTCCCTCTCTCGCTGTGTCCCTGTCAAATAAGTAAATAAAATCTTAAAAAAAAAAAAAAATTCAGGGGCTTGTAGGTTGGTGTTTGGATTTACTTTCCAAAGGAGCTGACCTTTATATGAAATTATGATAACTTGTGCCTCTTTTCTTTATCCAATAGCCTCTTGAGCTAGTATACTTACTCTCCACACCATTGCGTTATTGACACATAAAGTGAGGAAATTCATTGTAAAAACACAGTGTTAATCTCTCTCTCTTCCATGGTGGTTTCACAGGATGGAAGGAGCCTAGGCCTCCAAATGACTATTAAGAGTAGAGCTGACTTTATTGACAGTGACATGAGTGAAGGGGTGTGTGTGTGTGTGTGTGTGTGTGTGTCTGTAGACAGTGTTGTTTATGATGCATAACCCAATGAAAGGAAAGTATTTTTTCTTATGGCTGAATCACAGAATGCTCGCCATTGATTCCAGGAATTTGGGACTAAAAGAAATGAAAGGAAGACAGTAATAATGTCAAAAAATTTGTTTTGGGAGGGCATTTTGGTGGTGGGAGTTAGGATAAGAGGTTTAACAAAGAATTTCGTATTGGTTATATAAAAACATTAACTAAAATCTCAGTGAAGGCTGAGTATTATTAGAGGAGTTCATTGTCTTGCAAAGTAATAAAATCACGCTCCCCAAGACAAGTCTTCTTTTTTTTTTTCTTTAGATTTTGTTTATTTGAGAGAGAGAGAGAGATGGCACAAGCAGGGTGGAGGGGTAGAGGGAGAGGGAGAAGCAGACTCCCTGCCAAGCGGGGAGCCCAAATATGCAGGGCTTGATCCCAGGGCCCTGGAATCAGGACCTGAGCCGAAGAGAGTTGCTTAACTGACTGAGCCACACAGGAACATGAGAGAAATCTTGTAGGTAAAGTTTAGTGAGAACAGATGTAGGAAAAATAAAAAGTAGTTGATTTGTAGAAGTTTATATATGATGATACTATTTTACTGATGAAGCAGTATTTATATGGATTTTCAAAGAGTAAAGGGAGGTGCTGGCAATTTTAACAATTTATCTTAGCATTTAGTGAATTACACATTCAAGTAAACTGTTGGACTTACATATCATAGTGAATAATTTTATAACCTAATACATGGTATTGGATTAAATTCCCTGCGATGACATTACCTGGATTCATCTATTCATTGAACATGTTTGCGAGCATCAATGCCTTTCTTTGGGTGCAAGCATATAAAGAATTATCTTTATTCTTTTAATAGAGTACCTCAAGCAAATACCAGAAATTGAGCTGTGGGTGAAGAGGATGGGATTTTAACTTTTTACCTTCTTGTATATGATGAATGAAATTTCACAACCAAGTCTATCTTACCTTTATAGTTTGCCATCCTTAAAAAACTTGTTATCTCTCAAAAAGCACTGGTGAGTTCATAGAAATTGCTCAGAACTGCTTCCTTTTTTTCCCTGAGGGGAAAGTAACTAGCAGGAGTCAGACACTCACCAGTCTTTTACAGCTGGTAGAGCAAGTAGTTTAGCAGTTTATATTTGATTTATCTGTATGCTGTTCAGTAAAGCTTAGCATTTAAAAAAAATGTGACATTAAGTTAGCAAGATCACTTATCAAAGTAGGTCTAAAGAAAGAGTCTGAATTTTCTTTGAATTTCCACTTGAGCTTTTTAAATGCTGACCCACTGGCAGGTGCTTACATGAACACTTGATATTGTTCTTTGACACCATCTTGGACAAAAATAAGCCTTTCTTTGAGTTTTGCATACTCCATGGGAAACCAGAAAATGTACGGAGGTGCCAGACGCAAAGATCAGCAAGACTATAAAAGGACAAACAACCCAAGGTACCAAATGTTTCTTCTCTGGTTGGAAATTTTGCACAGAATATGAAAGATGAAAATGAGATCAGGAATGAGCAAGGGCCGCACTGAAAAAAACAAATTGCAAACTTTTCAAATAAAAAGGAAACGTGAATTTTGTGAGAATGTATTCTCACATCTTTATTGCCTTCCTCCAGGTCCCCTCTAGGTTGACAATACTCTTAATATGCAGTCCTTAGGCAAATACCATCAAGCATTCCTGAAGAAAATACCCTTTCTTAAGGTGGTAGGAAAACTATATTGGAAAAAAAATTTTTTTTAAAAGGTTTGAGTGTAGAATGAAAACATTTGGCTGTTAACATTTCTGTCCGTTATATGTATCAGTTTACTTTCTTCAAAGCACCAATTCCTCTGGCTATCATTCATGCACACTTATTTTTCCATGTACTTTTTTTTGTCTTTGATGTGGAATAAAATTTTAAGCTTAACCAAAACGTATTCTCTATAATATAGGTTAGATGTGTTTAAAAAAACTTGTGGTAAGAGGGGCAAGATGGTGGAGAAGTAGGAGACGCTGTTTCAGCCGGTTCCCTAAAGTGAGCTAATTATCTCCCAGAACACTATGAACACTCATAAAATCAGCCTGAGATGTAGGATTATACACTTCTGGATCTCTAGGGGGCAGAAGACGCCAGTGGGCAGGTAAAGCGGAGTGGGAACATCGGACTGATAATGGCAGATAAACAAAAGGGGGAGGGAGTCACCAGAAGTGACCCATTGGAAAGTAATTCCCCAATATGAGGCTGTCCTGTGATTGCGGACTAGCATTAACTTGGGAGTCTGGTTAAAAGTACTCAAAAAGAGCAAAAGATCTTAAGCGGCAGCTGGTGGAATCAGGTGGTCATGGGCATGGGCCTAAGCCCATGGACCCAGGACAGCCACTGCTGGTGACCACCCATGCCAGAAAGAGTGCAGCAAAGCCTCCAGGCCATGGTCCCTGAGCCCCAGGCTTTCCGCTGCTTGCACCAGCACTAGGATTTGCGTACTTCTGCACACGTGCATGAGGGAGTCTGGGTGGATGCCAGTCGGTGCTCTCTAGAACCACTGCCTTTTGCACTCTGCATGTGCACTGCGCGACTGGGGACTGATCCGCGATACCCACCTGCACCTAAGAGAGCTCCGTGTGGGCGCTCCGTGTGGGAGCACAGCTAGTGCCTGTGGGCGGTAGGACTGGCAGAGAGTCTGAACACTCCCAGCCTGGGCTTGAAAACCTCAGTGCACTATCTCTGGTTGGGATCTCTTGGGTGGTCTGCACCTCAGACAGCAGTCCTGGCAAATGCAGCCACTGGAAGCGGGCTCCCTGGACCAATATTGCTCATGGTTTTAGTGGCATGGGGGTGCAGAGACAAGCAGGTACTTGGTGCACCCCCTGAGATGGTGGCTGGGGGTGCACACTGCCTGTGGGAGGTTGCACAGTTCAGCAGAGTATACAGAGGGGGAGACTGTGTGTTCTGGACCACTCAGAGAAGAGAAGACTGAGGCGTCTCTCAGATGGATGTCTGGGCACAGTTTGCTTTCCACTAAACCTCCAGAAAGCCAAAAAAGCCACCATAGAACAAAACCTCCAGAGAACAAAAGCCTGAAAAATCGGTTTCCACAGAGCCCAGCTCCATGGTGGGGAGCAGGACTCAACCCAAGCAAGACTGACTGAAAAACAATGTGCAGGCCCCTCCCCCAGAAAGCAAGCAAAACAAAACAAAACAAGAGGACAGCTACCACAGGGTCCCCATAAAACTGTAAAGCCCCAGTATCGGGGGAAAACAGGATATTAAGCTCCTGGTATTGCCCTAAAACCTGTATATTTCATATAGATACAACTTTTATTTTTAATTCATTCTCCCTGTTCTTGTTCTTTTTAATTTTTTTTAACCTCTTTACAATTACAATGAGAGGTTCAATACAACATATTCCATAATAACCTTTTAACTTGAACTTTTTTCATACATATACCTGTGTTTTTCTTTTGCTTTTCTATTTTTTTTAATATACATATAGATATAAGCTTAAGGTAATCCTCTTTCCCTAATCAATACTACCTCTATATATAAACCAGTTTTATTCTCCCTTTTTCTCTGGAAAGTTGAGTCCTTTAACAAAGATATCAAGATATACCCAGGAAGAATCAAAATAACTTTCCTTGCCACACTGAGGATTTATAACCACCCTCTTTTTCTTCTGTCAGTGTTTCTGTGTATTTGTTTTTGTTCTGGTATCATATAAATCTTATACTTGGGGTTCATTTTGGCTGGGTTCTTTTTTTTTTTTTTTTCCCCTTGTCATTTGCTTTTGTCAGTCTTTTTGTTAGTCTGTTTTTGTATGTATAGCTTATAAATCTTACCTTTGGGGCCCATTCTGGCTTGGTCTTCTCTTCTTTTTTTCTCTCTCTTTTTTTCTTTTTTCTCTTTTGGGTGGTGACTTCTGATTGCTCAGAAGCATTCCAGGGTGCACCTTGCCTGAATCATGGTTGATATATTCAGCTATACATCCCCTCAACCATCTCTCACCAAAATGACTAGGAGGAGGAATGCCTGACAGAGGAAAAATTCAGAGACTGTGCCCTCTGCATCAGAGCTGTTGGATATGGACATAAACAGTATGTTGGAAAGGGAATTCAGGGTAACAATTATCCAGGCAATGGCTAGGTTGGAGAAAACTATTAATGACAACATGGAATCGATTAGGCCAGAAGTGAAAACCTCCCAGGAAGAAGTTAAAAATGCTATTAATGAGATCCAATCTAATCTAAATTCTCTAACAGATAGGGTAACCAAGGCACAAGATAGAATTAGTGATCTAGAGGACAAACTGACAGAGAAAAATGATCAGGAGGATGCTGGAACAAACACGTTAGAAGCCATGAAAACAGAATTAGGGAAATAAATGATGCCATGAAACATTCCAATGTCAGAATTATTGGGATCCCTGAAGGGGAGGAGAAAGAAAGAAGACTAGAAGATATAGTGGAACAAATTCTCAATGAAAATTTTCCCAATAGGGGAATGGAACCAGTGTTCATGTCCTAGAGGCAGAAAGATAACACCCCAAGATCAATGAATCTAGAGAGACCTCAAGACACTTGATTGTGAAGCTGATGAATCATAATTATAGACAGGAGCTCTTGAGAGCAACTAAGGGGAAGAGATTCCTTATGAACAGAGGAAGGCCCATCGGAATAACATCAGACCTGTCCACAGAAACCTGGCAAGCCAGAAAGGGTCAGCAAGACATATTCAAGACACTAAATGAGAAGAACATGCAGGTAAGAATACCTTTATCCAGCATGGCTGACATTCAAAATGCATGGTGAGATAAAGAGCTTCCAAGACCAGCAAGATTTAACAGAGTATGTGACCACCAACCCTGCACTATAAGAAATAATAAGGGGGTTCTATAAAAGAAGAAAGAACCCAAGTGTCATAGAACAGAAATTTATGGAGACAATCCATAGAAACAAGGACTTCACAGGGAACATGATGTCAATAAAAACCTGTCTTTCAACAATCACTCTCAATGTGAGTGGCCTAATGCTCCCATAAAATGGCACAGGTTTCAGATTGGATAAAAACAACAGGACCCGTCTATATGTTTCTACAAGAGACCCATTTGGAACCTAAAGATACATCCAAACTGAGAGTGAAGGGATGGACAAGCATCTTCCATGCCAATGGGCCTCAAAAGAAAGCTGGGGTAGTGATTCTCATATCAGATAAATTAGATTTTAAACTAAAGACTGTAGTCAGAGATAAAGAAGGACACTACATCATTCAAAAAGGGTCTATCCACCAAGAAGATCTAACAGTTGTAAATGTTTATGTCCCCAATACGGGAGCAGCCAACTACATAAGACAACTATTAATCAAGATAAAGAGTCATTACTGATATGAATACATTAATAGTAGGGGATCTTAACATGCCACTTTCAGCTATAGACAGATCATCCAAGCAGAAAATCAGTAAAGAAACAAAAGCATTGGGGCGCCTGGGTGGCTCAGTGGGTTAAGCCGCTGCCTTCGGCTCAGGTCATGATCTCAGGGTCCTGGGATCGAGTCCCACATCGGGCTCTCTGCTCGGCGGGGAGCCTGCTTCCGCCTCTATCTCTGCCTGCCTCTCTGTCTACTTGTGATCTCTCTGTGTCAAATAAATAAATAAAATCTTTAAAAAAAAAAAAAAAGAAACAAAAGCATTGGCTGACACATTGGCCCAGATGGACCTCATAGATATATGCAGAACATTCCACCTAAAACATCAGAATACTCATTCTTCTTGAGTGCACACAGAACTTTCTCCAGAATAGACCAGATAGTGGGTCACAAATCCGGGGTCAACTGATACCAAAAGACTGAGATTATTCTCTGCATATTCTCAGACCACAATGCTTTGTGACTGGAACTCAACGACAAGAAAAAGTATGGAAAGAATTCAAACACTTGGAAGCTAAAGACCACCCTGCTTAAGAATGTTTGGATCAACCAGGAAATCAAAGAAGAACTTAAGCAATTCATGGAAACCAATGAGAATGAAGACAGATCGGTACAAAACCTGTGGGATACGGCACAGGTTATCCTAAGGGAGAAATAGATAAACATTCAAGCCTCCCTCAGAAAAATTGAAAAATCCAGAATACACCAGATCTCCTTACACCTTAAAGAACTGGAGAATCAACAACAAATTAAGCCAATCCCACATATAAGAAGGGAAAGAATCCAGATTAGAGCAGAGATCAATGAGATAGAAACTAGAGATACAGTAGAACACATCAATGAAACTAGAAGCTGGTTTTTTGAAAGAATCAGCAAGATCGATAAACCACTGGCCAAACTAATCCAAAAGAAAAGAGAGAGGACCCAAATTAATAAAATTATGAATGAAAAGGGAGAGATCACGACTAACACCAAGGAAATAGAAACAATCATCAGAAATTATTATCAACAGTTATATGCCAATAAGTTAAGCAACCTAGACGAAATGGATGCGTTCCCGGAAACCTACAAACTTCCAAAACTGAATCAGGAAGAAATTGACAACCTGAGAAGACCAATATCTAGTAACGAGATTGAAGCAGTGATCAAAAACCTCCCAAAAAGCAAGAGCCCAGGACCTGACAGATTCCCTGGAGAATTCTACCAAACATTCAAAGAAGAAATAGTACCTATTCTCCCAAAGCTGTTTCAAAAAATAGAAACAGAAGGAAAACTTCCAGATTCTTTTCATGAAGCCAGCAATACCCTGAACCCCAAATCAGGCAAAGACCCCAACAGGAAGAAGAATTTCAGACGAATATCCCTGATGAATATGGATGCCAAGATTCTCAACAAGATCCTAGCTAATAGGATCCAACAGTACATTAAAAAGATTATCCACCATGATCGGGTGGGATTTATCCATGGGATACAAGGGTGGTTCAACATTGGCAAATCAAGCAATGTGATAGAGCAAATCAATAAGAGAAGAGAGAAGAACCACATGGTCCTCTCAATGC
This sequence comes from Lontra canadensis, assembly GCF_010015895.1. Lineage (NCBI taxonomy): Eukaryota > Metazoa > Chordata > Mammalia > Carnivora > Mustelidae > Lontra > Lontra canadensis. The sequence continues at coordinate 1,600 of NW_022632081.1, read as the reverse complement.
ATGCAGAAAAAATGTTTGACAAGATACAGCATCTGTTCCTGATTAAAACCTTTCAGAGTACACCAATAGAGGGAACATTCCTCAACTTCATAAAACCTATCTATGAAAAAACACACAGCGAATATCATCCTCAATGGGGAAAAGCTGACAGCATTCCCTTTGAGATCAGGAACACGGCAAGGATGCCCACTCTCACTGTTGTTCAACATAGTACTAGAAGTCCTAGCAACAGCAATCAGACAACAAAAAGAAATAAAAGGTATTCGAATTGGCAATGAAGAAGTCAAACTCTCTCTCTTTGCAGATGACAAGATACTTTATATGAAAAACCCAAAAGATTCCACCCCCAAACTACTAGAACTCATACACTAATTCAGTAATGTGGCAGGATACAAAGTCATTGTACAGAAATCAGTTGCTTTCTTATACACTAGCAATGAAAATATGGAAAGGAAAATGAGAGAATGAATTCCATTTACTATAGCACCAAGAACAATAAGATACCTGGGAATAAACCTAACCAAAGAGGTAAAGGATCTATAGTCGAGGAACTACAGAACACTCATGAAAGAAATTGAAGAAGACACAAAAAGATGGAAAACCATTCCATGCTCATGGATGGGAAGAATAAACATTGTCAAAATGTCTATACTGCCTAGAGCAATCTGTACTTTCAATGCCATCCCGATCAAAATTCCATGTGCACTTTTCAAAGAGCTGGAACAAACAACCCTAGAATTTGTATGGAACCAGAAGAGACCCCAAATTGCTAAGGAAATGTTGAAGAAGAAAAACACAACTGGGAGCACCACGTCGCCTGATTTCAAGCTTTACTACAAAGCTGTGATCACCAAGACAGCATGGTACTGGCACAAAAACAGACACATAAACCAGTGGAACAGAGTAGAGAGCCCAGATATGGACCTTCAACTCTATGGTCAACTAATCTTCAACAAAGCAGGGAAAAATATCCAGTGGAAAAAAGACAGTCTCTTCAAGAAATGGTGCTGGGAAATTGGACAGCTCTGTATGGAAGACTGAAACTCAACCATTCTCTTACACCATACACAAAGATAAACTTGAAATGGGTAAAAGACCTCAACGTGAGGCAGGAATCTATCAAAATCCTAGAGGAGAACATAGGCAGTAACCTCTTTGACATCGGCCACAGCAACTTCTTTCAAGACATGTCCCCAAAGGCAAAGGAAACAAAAGCAAAAATGAACTTTTGGGGCTTCATCAAGATCAAAGGTTTCTGCAAAGCAAAGGAAACAGTCAGCAAAGCAAAGAGACAACCTACGGAATGGGAGAAGATATTCGCAGATGACACTGCAGACAAAGGGCTGATATCCAAGATCTATAAAGAACTCCTCAAACTGAACACACACAAAACAGCTAATCAGGTCAAAAAATGGGCAGAAGACTGAACAGACACATCTCCAAAGAAGACATACAAATGGCTAACAGGCGCATGAAAAAATGTTCATCATTATTAGCCATCAGGGAGATTCAAATCAAAACCACATTGAGATATCACTTTATACCAGTTAGAGTGGCCAAAATTAACAAGACAGTAAAGAACATGTGTTGGAGAGGATGT
>NW_022632080.1:10439-17640 GCF_010015895.1 Lontra canadensis | reverse complement strand
GGGGGATAGGTAAGCCTGATGGTGGGTATTAAGGAGGGCATGTATTGAATAGAGCACTGAGTGTGGTGCATAAATAATTAAACTTGGAACTCAGAAAAAAATTAAATTTAATTTAAAAAATATTTATTTATTTATTTATAGGGATCTTAATAAAATATGAAGAGTGAAAAAATGCATTTTATTTAAAATGTAATAATGATGCTATTTTATATCTTTACGAGATTTAAAACAAAACATCTATGACCTACATTCTCCTATTGATAAAAATTACCTCATTTATCACCTTTATAAAAATAAACTTCCTAGATTTCTACTCTACTGAAAGTTACTTCAGATTTCATTTAGCAGAAAAGGGGTGTTTTTACAAGCACAGTAGTAGAATATTTGTGAGAAGACTTTCCACTGTAGCTTTTTTTCTAGATTGCCCTTTTACCACAGAGGATCTAGGAGACAAGACACTGAGAACCCAGAGTGATTCGAATTGGTTCTCAGATGTTAGTCAGAATGAAATATTTAATATCCTCTTTCAGAGCATAAGGCGGTCACTCACTTCATAAAACATAGGTGAATAATATCACTTTAAAATATTATTAGGGGCATCTGAGTGGCTCAGTCATTAAGTGTATGCCTTTGGCTCAGGTCATGATCCCAGGGTCCTGGGATCAAGCCCTACATCGGGATCCCTGCTCAGTGGGAAGCCAGCTTCTCCCTCTCCCACTCCTGCTCATATTCCTTCTATGGAAATCTCTCTCTTCAAAATTAGGTATTTATATATCTATATCTATATCTATATCTATATGTAGGTGGATATATATATATATAGATAATTTTTTTTTTAATTTTGCAACTTGACACTGTTCCAAAAAATTTTCAGGGACGAGTCAAATTTAAAACCATGTCAAATAGAGCTTCCTTATGACCCTGCAATTGTACTACTGGGTATTTACTCCTAAGATATAGATGTAGTGAAAAGAAGGACCACATGTACCCCAATGTTCATAGCAGCAGTGGCCACAGTCGCCAAACTCTGGAAAGAGCCAAGATACCCTTCAATGAACGAATGGAAAAGGAAGGTATTGTCCATATACACTACGGAGTATTATGCCTCCATCAGAAAGGATGAATACCCAACTTTTGTATGAACATGAATGGAACTGGAAGAGATTATGCTAAGTCAAATAAGTCAAGCAGAGAGAGTCAATTATCATATGGTTTCATTTATTTGTGGAGCATAAGGAATAACACGGAGGACATGGGGAGATGGAGAGAAGGGATTTGGGGGAAAATGGAGGGAGAGACGAACCATGAGAGACTGTGGACTCTGAAAAGCAATCTGGAGGTTTTGGAGGGGCAGGGGTAGGGCGTTGGGTGAGACAGGTGGTGGGTATTATGGAGGGCATGCATTGCATGGAGTATGGGTGTGGTGCATATGCAATGAATTCTGGAACACTGAAAAGTAATTTAAAAAAAATTAAAAGGAGATACGAGACTCTATATGAGGACTGTTCCTGGGTGAAACCAGAGCAGGTGTCCCTGTGGGTGAGCAGGGGTTCCAGGCACACTGAGGTATCTGAAATGGGTTAGGTTGGGGCCCTTTCATTCAGGAAGCATTCAGGAAGTCCCACACATCACAGGAGATCCTCTAGAAGCTGACTATGAATGCTGCACAGAGCAGACAGCACCCCAGGGCACCAGACTAGTTAGGGGACAAACAGTGACACTGGACCTGATGAGAGGTAGCATCCAAAGGACATTTTATGTGATGACCCCTGGATTCCACTAGATGTGGGTGTATTTTCTCCACCTATTATGAGGTTTGCAGAGCCCAGGAGCAACAGAATATGGGAGTGAGCTTTGGCTGATGCCTGAGGTACTTCTGTCACCAACAGGGACCCTTGGACCCTCATCCACACGTCTGTGATTCCTCCTTAAGGGTGAAGGTCTGAGAGTCCATTCTGGAGAAAGGAAAGGGCTTGGAAGAACTATGGTTGTGGGCACCTTTGCAAAGCAGAGAGGGTTAGAGGACAGCTTTAGCCTCTAAGGGAGTCATTCCCCCCCAGCCCCCCCAGTCCTGACTCAGCACCAATCCAGGGACCAAGAATAGAGGGTGTAGGAACCATCACATGTAGCAATCTGTTGGAACCCAGACACTGGGTGCCCAGAGGGTACTCACAAGACCCAGTGAGATCTCAGGGACCAGACATTCCCCACCCTGTGGGAGAATAGTGTTAGTGGAAGGAGACCCACTCATCGAAACCAGTGAAAGAGTCAGGACAAGGGCAGAGGAGGTAACATTTGAGGTACTGGGAGTGTCCTGGAAAGGCCTAGCTAGAGACAGAGACCCTTAGTTCCCTCCTTGGTGGGATCTTCACATCACAGTGGCATGTGCAGTGAGGGTAATTAAGAGGCCAGACCCCACCCCTCCCTGGGAACATGCAGTTGAATTCTGTGGCAAGTGGAAAAGGAGACAGACTGAGGAGTGTGTCCAGTTCCCCTAAGAAGGACAGAAATGCTCACAGGATTGATCAGGACTCACACTCATAGTGCTTTTTTGCACCCTGTCATCTATGATGAGACCTGTCTCAGGCAGGACTGCCAGATCACAGGTGGACAAAGACTAGGACTGGTCTCTGACAGGAGCTGGAATCCCAGGACCCAGGTTCCCACAGTGGTTCCCTGGGATATTGGTTTGGGAGTGTGCCCTGCCTTATGACTCCTCTGACTAACAGTCTCTTCCCAGGGCCATCTCCTCCATCTTGAACACATGGCTAGAGCAATAGCCTGAGGATTTTGTCCAGCCCCCAGAATTTCCCAGCCTGAATATGCCCTGGCATATTTGGGGCTCAATATGCCAGGCTTAGATTTGGAGCACCATACCCAGGTTCTGCTCTCCCAGCTGCAACAGCTAGAGCCCACGGTGACAGAGTCTGTAATTCTGTGAGTGAGAAAGGCTGGATGGACTGATATGGTCCTGTGGAGGGGGCTGGATGGGCCACACTGACCAAGCCTAGAGTACACTTGAGCTGAGAGAGGTGAGTAGTCTCAGATTCCTGTCCCCATGGTCTTTAGTCAGGGAGACCTCCCAGGGATTGCTTCCTGGACACAGAAGACATTGAGTGCTGGGAAAAGTTTCCCTTTTTTAAGAAGAGACATGGGAAGTCAATCATGCTTATGATAATTTGTTTTCAAGGAGCTACATCACTAGGCCCAGAGAAAGATCCTGAACCTCCTCAGGAACTCGTTCCAGCTCCCACTGTGGCACCCGCTGTACCTTCAGACCAAAGCCCATCCCATCCCTGGTGCTGGAGCTCACCCCTCAGCAAGAGCAGTGGCACCACCTTCCCTGATGGGGCCAGTGCAGGTGCTAGTCAGGGCTCTAACTCACTGCTGAGATAGAAAAACTATCAGCCCCTTTACCTGTCCTGAAAGTCAAGCACCATTCTGCCCATGCTCCTTTTTGGTACCCGAGGGGCTCAAGTCAGCACTTGTCTCAGTGGAATAACCAGACTCAGCCTCCAAGCAGCAGCTCATGCTGGCTGGAACCCCAAGGATGAGGTTCTTTGCCCTCTTTGTAATTTTTGTGTTTTGTATACACTTGTAAAACAGCTGAAAAGATTTTGTTCATTAAATAAATATTGTTAGAGTTTACTTAAAAGTTTACTCTGCTCCTTTTCAATAGTATATTGAGGTGCTTTTAAGTACTTTAGGAGTGTTGCACAACTAATTACTTGTAGAGCATTTCCATCACAGAGAAACTTGGGCTTCTTTTCACTCACTTCTCATTACCGCACCCCAGTCCCTGCAACCTCTGAGCTTCTCTCTGTCTCTGGTATTATATCTCATCTGGGATTTTCATGTGAATTGAATCCTACAATATGGCCTTCTCTCTCTGGCTATAGAATATAAGAAAGATACATAATTTTTTTCATTGTTTTATAAAAGTAACATTTTATTACAAATGAACGTTCCTGTAAGAACTATCATCATGGGAAGCCCCAAAATAAACTACTCTCATTGTCTGTGGTAGGATTCCCTTTCATTAGGATATCTTAAATGGTGGAAACAGGGGGGAATTCTGGGTCCATGAGACACCTTTAAATTCTTTCATTATCCTGCATAGGCCATGTTTCAATTATTATAGAGGTCAATTTATAAAAAATATTAAAATCACATCTTAAATCTTCCCATTTATTACTAACAAATCAGGTAAGAGAGTAAATAGTTCTTTAGTTTTAAGCCAGAAGGTGTTTATGTAGTAAAATAATGACTTAAATATGACAAAAAGAAGACAAGTTCTTTCTCCAATAAATGATTGCCTGTAATGGATTTTGTCCCAATTCCACTGATTTTCCCTCCGGTTTGTGTGTGAGTGAGTGAGTGAGTGTGTATGTGTGTGTGTGTGATGCTGTGGGGGGAAAGTAGCGAGAGTTTTTGGGCTGGGCTGTTCTTCTACCTGATGTCCCCACAGTGGACAAGCACTGTCGCTGCTGTCCTCTTGTGCATTCTCAGTGACAGCACCCAAAGACCCATAGTTGAACAACTGAGCCATTTATTTGACTCTCATAATTCAAATGGTAAGTACGTCTGTGCCAGAAATCTGTTTCTTTCTGTCTGATTCCTACAAGTTTCACCACTTGAACACTTTAATTCAGGGATATTCCCCTTGTACTCGTGGCGTCAGAAGTTCTTGACAATCAAGGGAGTGACAAGGATCATGGTGGAGGGACTCTAGACTCCTGAAAGACCACATGAAGGAGCTCAGTCTCCAATCTGAAGATCGACTCAGCACTGTCATGTGAGGAAATCTATGGCAAAATGCCACCATAATTAGTGGAGTTATTTGGTAATTCAGCATAAGGGAATATAACTAGAACATGCAAACATCCGTAGTTATCAGGCTAGAACCTAGAGAAAATGACCAAAGAAGCACCTGGCTTCCTCAGTCAGTAGGACACGAGGTACTTGATCTCAGGATTATGAGTCTGAGCTTCACATGGAACACAGTGTTGATGTAGGAAGCAAAAGAAAACAACAGGACTTACACATGAACCAAATCAATTGGGCTTGGACAATAGCGCTGCTCAGTGGTAGGCTGGGACCTCTCTTATGTTCATTCAGCCACTGGGCCCTGAGCACTCAGGTGGTGCCAGTCCTTATCAGGCAAATAGTTCTCCCTCTAGGAGCTCAGGGTTTAGAGGAGCAGATGCACAAACATGAACTGAAATGGTGAATGAAAGGAGCATTTGTCCATGAGACAAGTGTAAGTGACTATAATGGGTCCTGAACTCCACCAGTGGAGGGATCTGACAGGCTATGCTGAGATGACATCGACAATTGCTGTGGCAGGAAAAGAAGGCAGCCCTGCTGAAATCTGAGTGTATTTATCCCGGCAGAGGGTACCACAGTGCAGAGGATCAGAAGCAGAATATGATGTTCCGGGAGTGGGGGTTAAAAAGGATTTCAGAGTGCTGGAAAGGAGGATTCTGAAGGGGGGAGCAGAGGAAAGGGAGGAAGGCCATGGCCTGGGGCAGGTGGACAGTACCAGTACCCTGCTCCTAGTGCTGTGTGACCACATTATCCCACACTCAGTGGCTTAACCAACAAACACTCTCTCACATTCTCTGAGGAGTCCTTAAGTACAGGAATCCAGGAGTGCTTACTTAGGGGATCCTGCCAGAGCCCCACAGTACTTTGGGGCTGTTGATAACATTAATTCAGGACCTGCTTCACTGAGAATCTGAGTTCCCGTAGGGGTGTTGGCAGGATTCAGTCCATCTCAAAAGGCCTGAGTTCTTTTGACTGTTGTTGGTCTTCCTTGCTAGGACCTGGGCCCATGTGTGTGCAATAAGGTTCAGCATAGGGACTTGTACTCCAGGGTGAATATATGAGAGAGAAACGGGTGAGAGGCAGCACAGGGATGGGCAATGAGGTTTTAGAGCTAAATCTCAGATGGGGCTTTTGGCTCATGTGGCCATATTCTGTGGAATGGTAGGAATCATTCAGTCCAAACCACACTCCAAGGGACAGGGTTACACAAAGATGATTAAACAGGATATGAGATTTCAGGGAACTACTGAGAGGAGAAGGTGAAGACCACTGCATGGTTAGTGCCTTGCCCAGAATCACAGACTGTTAAGAAGGCTGAACCAGGCATGAACCCAGCTCTTTGTGAGTGTCCTCAATGTTGGGGCCCCGGATGCACCCAGGACTCACTGCAGGGCTCTGGAAAAAGTTGTGTTGAAGGCAGGGCCTACAGACATGGAGATGGTTCCAGGGTGAGAGAGAGCATTGATATCATAGGCAGGAGACATTCCAGAATTCTTGTCTGAGGGGGAGCCAAGGTCATGGACCCCTATCCACATCACACCCATTAGAAAGGATTTAATAGGTCTCAGCAAAGGATATGAAATATTTAATGGTAAAGGTGGATTCTGACCATCAAGCACCAAAGCTCTAATCCCTTCTTTAGGCTTTGCTTTGAAAATTAGAAAGCCTAAGGTCTTGGTAATGTATGGCCCACCCCTCTTTAGATGGAGCTGACACCTTCTTGGACGGCAGAATATGAGCACTGATGAACAGATGTGTGCCCAAAGGAGCGACTCTACATGCTCTCTCTCTCTCACACACACACCCACTTACACACACCATTAGGGACTGTAAGGTGGGATCTGACGAGTAGCAGACTCAGAGAAATTGAGAGGAGGAGGACAATGTGCTTGCAGGTATTTCCTACATGTGACACCATTCCTCCAATATCACAGATATTATTCCACACATGCCTGTGGACATGTGGAGGAAGTCCATGCTATAATCATCTGTATTGTACATACAGGATGCAGACCACGCTGGACAGGCATAATGGCTTATCCAGATTCACAAACAGGTAAGAGTAGAGATTTGTGCCTGAAGCCAGGTGGAGCCCTGGCTGCACTCAGCCTGTCCTTTGGGGCCTGTGGAGATGTGTGTGTTGGTGTCACTGTGTACAGATGTGGCCTTGCATGCAGAAAGAAGATGGCAGACAACAGCCCTGAACACTGTTTGTGTAGGTGATAATCCAGGGTGGAATTGGGTAGGTAATCTCAGGCAGTTTAGTTACTTACTTGACTGCAGACCCCAATAGAATTTGGAACACTGCAACCAGGCTCCCACATTCTAGTGTAGTCCACTACCACAGTTACTTGGCTGGAGACATCTGATACAG
>NW_022632080.1:0-10429 GCF_010015895.1 Lontra canadensis | reverse complement strand
GCTGGAGGCCAGGGCTCAGGCTGAGGGACAGAATGTGTATTAGTATCCTGACCCAGGTTCCGAAATTGGGGGTGTCCTCTTTGGCCGTGCAGCATTCTCATAATCTGGGGTGTTTGCAGCTCCCCAGAGCACCATTTCTGCTGAAGGGCAGCCAGAGTACTGTGCTGTCGTTCCAGAGGTCTCTATCTGGAGGGCTTATGGGCCAGGACTCTTGGGACAGAAGTCTAAAAACCCAAGCTAGTGTTAGGGTTAGGGCCTAGGGCATGGCAGACCCAATCTACAGATGCTGATGCGAAATCCCGGGCATGTGAGGTTAAGGTGACAGTCAGGAGGTCACTCAGGCTGGAGTTTGTGTCTATTCAATCCACCAAATGTGTGGGCGTTCTCATGGGGCCACAGAGTTTTCTAGGGCCATGGCCCAGACCTCCTGTCAGCCTCTAAGATAGCTAGCAACATATCCAGCAGATCAGACATGCCATGCCCCTAGGCCATCATCTCTTCCCAAACGGGGTTTGCAGGCATCTGTCCCCAGATCTTATTTCAAATCCCTGGATATGGGGGAACCTGATGCACAAAACAGTACTCCTCCTTCCCCATGAGAGGAAACCTTGCCTTTGGGGTGAGGGTAAAACTCTCACATTCGGAGAAACCTGCATGGCTCATGAGGCCACGCCCACTCTTGAGGGTGGCCTTGGGCACAAACGCGCATTCAGATCCTCAGGCTGAGCCATGTTTTCATATAAGGCCCAACAGAAGCTGGACTAGGAATCTGCAATTGAGGCTTGCCATGCCCCTAGGGCCAAATCCTAAATAAAGGGGAGGTTTTCCAGAAGCCCATAACCAGAGCCCAGTTCTGGGTCTTTCTTTTTGGGGGACCCCTGAGCCAAAAAACAGGACTCCTCTCTTCTGAAGCATGATTCCAAACAACTGGGAGCCCGGCAAATCCACACAGAAGGAGAATCTTCCATGGCCTCATGAGACCACACCTACATTCCGCAGCAATCCTAGTCACAATATCCAGAGCCAAAAGCCGGAGCTACCTCCTCACACTTGACCTAATTTCAGATTCCGAGGAGCTCCCCTCAGGGTCTACAGATGAGGCATGCCATACCATCGGCCCTAACCCTAAACTGAGTTTGTGTTTTCAGACTTCTGTCCCCAGAGCCCTGGCACACACAACGTCCAGGCTTATGCCTCCAGAGCCACACCTCAGGACTGAGCCTCCTCTCCCAAAGGAAACTGTGCCCTTTACAGTTGGCAAATCCCTACAGATGAACCTGCAAGGCCCTCGAGGCGACTCCAATTTCATAAGGCGACCTGGAAATAATGCACACTCTGACACATCCTGAGTACGTACATCCAGTCAGACACCCAGATAGGTGACCTAGAGACAGGAGATTGAAACTAACATGTCCCTAGTACCTAATCTAAACCCTATCATTGGTTTTCAGTCATCTGTCCCCAGAGATCTGGTCTGAATACCAACATAACGGGGTCCTTGAGGCACAAAACAGAATACCTCCTGTCCCAGAAGGGAAGCTTGCTATATGGAGCTGTGTCAAAGACTCGGGGGAGGAGAATCCTGCATGTTCCCTGAGCCACAACCAAAATCCAAGGTGTCACTGGACACAAACCTACATTGTGAGCCATCAGCATGAGACTCCATTTCAACTCAGCCCCCTTGGTAGTTCGCCACAGAGCCAGCGGATCGAACCTGCCATGTTCCTAGGCTGCAATGGTAACATGGGGTGGGAGTTCCAGGCATCCACGTGTAGAGCTGTGCTATTGAATCATTCCATATGGGGGACACTGTAGCCATTAAACAGGACTCCCCCTGTCTTGCAGAAGGAAACCTTGCTGTTTGGAGGAGCTCATGACATCCAGAGTGGGAATACCTCCATGGGCTCATGAGGCCTCCCTTAGGATGCCATCATGGACACAAACTCCAGCATGAGCTAACGTCTGACACTAGCCCTTACCTCAGATGCTCGAGATCTAGATTCAGCCTCTGCAAATTATGCCTGCCATACCCTAGGCCCTAATCCTAACCCTAGCTTGTGTTTTCAGTCTTCTGTCCTGAGAGTCCTGGTGTACAAGCCCTCCAGATTGGGAATTCTGGAGTCAGAGTGCAGCACACTGCCTGCCTTTCAGAAGGCAAAAGTGGCCTCAGGCACTGCACAAAAAACCCAACAGTGGATCAACCTTCACGGCCGCAAGAGCAAAGAAATTTCATTGGCCACTGGTGCACTCATGATCTGTCTGGCACAGCTAAGCCCTGACCTCCTGACAGCCACCCATGTACCTGGCCACATATCCAAAGATCGTACCTGCCATGCCCCTAGGCCATTATCTCTACCCAACCTCGTTTTATAGGCCTGTGTCCCCAGAGGCCTGGGCTCAAATACCTGCGTATTGGGAAACATGATCCACAAATTAGAAGTCCTCCTGCCCTGCAGCAGGAAACCTTGTTATTGAGATGTGTGTAAAACCCACAGAGTAGGAGAAAACTGCATGGCCCGTGATGCCCCGCCCACTGTTGAAGGCTGCCCTGGGCACAGTCTCGTATTGTGACCCTCAGCCTGATCCATGTTGTCAACTAAGCCCCATCAGTATCTTGACCTAGAGCCAGCATATGAGGCCTGGCACGAACCTAGGACAAAATTCTAACCCAAGGTAGGGTTTCTAGGCACCCATACACAGAGCCCTGCTCTCGAATCCCTCTTTTTTTTTAAATTTTATTTATTTATTTGATAGTGAAATCACAAGTAGTCAGAGAGGCAGGCAGAGAGAGAGGAGGAAGCAGGCTCTGTGCAGAGCAGAGAGCCTGATGCGGGGCTCGATCCCAGGACCCTGAGATCTTGACCTGAGCTGAAGGCAGAGGTTTAACCCACTGAGCCACCCACGTGCCCCTCTCGAATCCCTCTTTATGGGGAATCCTGAATTTGAAAACAAGATCCCCCCCCCCGCCCAATGACAGCATGCTATTTGGAGCTGTGCAAAACCCCCAAAGAGGAAGAATCTTCCATGGCCTCCTTCCATAGAAGTTTCCCTATCTAGGGTTTAGATGCAGCTCCAAACAGTAAGCTTTCCTTCTGGGGACAGGAGGTGTTGTGTTCTGCGGATCAAGGATCCCCCAAATGTTTGAGTTCAAGACAGGGCGCCTGGGAACAGATGCCTGAAAACCTAAGCTAGTGTCCAGGGCATGTCAGGGTTCAATATTCTGCCCCTGGGGCCATTTTAACCTGGGTGTCTGACTGGAGGTAGTTGCTCAGGTTGTGTCAGACCACACATTTTTTTCCAGAACATCCTATGAAATTTGGGTGGCCTCAGGGGCCTTCTAGGTTTCTCCTCACCTGAGGTTTCTTGAAGCTCTAAATGGCCCAACTTCCTTCTGGAGGGCAGGCCCAGTCCTGTGGTGTGACTGTGGAATACCCAGGCTGGAGGTCTTGTGGTGCAGGACTCTGGAGACAGAAATCTGAAAACACCAGCTAGGGTTAGGATAATGGCTGAGGGTATGGCAGGCCCGATCTGCAGACCCTGAGTCGAGCTTCTCAGGATCTGACATTCGGGCGAGTGTGAGGCATTAACTCAGGCTTTGCCTCTGGTTTTTGTGTCTGAGAAGGGCGTGGAATGTAGAGGGGACCTCATGGGGCCATGGAAAATTCTCCCTCATTGAGGGTTTTTCACAGCTCCAAATAGCATTCTGTCATTGTGGGGGAAAGGAGAAATTCTGTTTTCTGATTCAGGGGTCCCCATGATAACTCCCCATGGGAATTGTGAGCTATTCCAAAAAGAAAAGTTTCCCACTACGGGAGAGGGGGAGTCCCACTTGATGGTTCAAGGGTCCCAAATACAGAAAGATTCGATAGCAGGGCTCTACCTATGGATGCCTGGAAACCACACCTTGCATTCCCATTGGTGCCTCAGAACAAAGTAGTTTTGATATGCTGGCTCTGGGGTGATATACCCGAGGGGCTAGGTTGAAATAGAGTCTCATGCTGATGGGTCACAATGCTGGCTTGTGTCCAGGGAGAAGGGACGCCTTGCAATGTGGCGGTGGCTCAGGGGCCATGAAGTATTCTTTTATGCTGAGAGTTTTACACAGCTTCAAATAGAAAGGTACACATTTGGGGTCAGGAGGAATTCTGTTGTGTGCCTCAGGGACCCCCCCATATGTTGGTATGTGAGACTAGGTCTCTTGGGATACATGCCAGAGCATAAGTTAGGGCTCAGATTAGGGCCTAGGGACATGTCAGGTTCAATCTTATAACTCTTGGGCCATCTACCTGAGAGTCTGACTGGATGTATGTGTTCAGGGTTTTTCAGACAGTGCATTTTCTTTCTGAGCGGCCTACGAAATTGGGGTGGCCTCGGGGTCCTTGCAGGTTTCTTCTACTCTGGAGGCTTTGCCAAGTGTAAGGACACAATTTCCTCTGTAAGGAAGCACAGTCCTGCAGTGTGGCTCTGGAGGCCCCGTTTTGGAGATTTGTCCGGGAGAGCTCTGGGACAGAAGTCTGAAAACACAAATTTATGTTAGGGTTCTGGCCGAGGGTATGGAAGACACGATTGGAAGACCCTGAGGGGAGTTCCTAGGGATCTGAAATTAGGGTGAGTGCGAGCTGCTAGCACAGGCCATTGTCTCTGGATTTTGTGTCTAGGATGGAAACGGAATATAGGGGGGCATTGTGGGACCCATATCCTACACGTGGGTACTGCCTTGGCCTGAGGTCATCATCTGTAACTACCCTGTGTATTCAGGCGTCTGTCTCCAGAACTTAGAACAAATTCCTGCCTATGGGGTACCTGAAGCACAAAAGTGTACTCCTCCTTCCCCATGGCAGGAATACTGGATGTTGACATGGTTGTCCAACCCTCAGGGTGGGAGCCAGCTGCATGGCCCATGAGACCACGACCACTCAGGAGGGGCAGCTGGGAACAAGCAGGCATTGTGACCCTCAGCCTGTGACCCCTTTCAAACAATCTCCCTTGGGAGCTGGTCCAGGAGCCCACAGAGCAGGCCTGACATGCCCCTAGGCCCATACCTTACCCTTGGTGGGGTTATCCAGGTGCCAGGACCCAGAACCCGTCTGGAATCCCTGTTTGCCCGCGACCCCTGAGTCGGAAAACAGCACTCTTCCCTTCCCCCCAGAAAGACACCAAACTCTTGGGAGCTGGGCAGAATCCCCAGATGGCTAGAATCTCCCATAGAACCATACAGCCACCCCTCCATTCCGAGGTCCTCCTAGACACACAATACAGACAGAAAAGCCTGAGCCACTGCCACCCAGCCACCGGAATTACAAATCCCAAGTAGCTGCCTCAGGGTTTACAGATCGGGCCTTCCATCCCCTCGCCACTAACCCTTACCCGAGTTTCTGTCCGAAGACTTCGGTCCCAAAGCCCTGGCTAACATGCCTTCCAGGATGGGACCTCCAGAACCACACTGCATCACTGGGCCTGCTCTCCCAAAGAAACTCTGCCTCTCTCTGCTGCCCAAACACTCCAGCTGAGGAGAAACCTGCAATGCCCCTAAGACCACACCAATTACATAGGCCACTCTGGAAAAAATGAACAGTCTGACACACACTCAGCACCTAACTCCCGAAGACACCCTGGTCAGTGGCCGTGAGTCCGAAGATTGAAACTGCCAAGCCCCAAGGAACTCATCAGAAACCTGCCTTAGGTTTTCAGGCCTCTGTCTAAAGAGTCCTGTTCTGGAAAACCAACCTATGGTCCAGCATGTGGTCCCAGAGCCATACAACAGAACACCCCCTTTCTTGAGAAGGAAACCCTGATCTTGGGAACTGGGTCCAACCCTCAGGGTAGGAGAATCCTGCATGGCCCCCGAGCCACCGCCACATTCTAAGGTCTCCCTGGACACCAAGCAGCACTGTGACGTGTCAGACTGAGAACCCCCGTCAACTCAGATCACTTGGAGCTTCGAACCAGAGCCAGCGGATCAAAACTGCTCTGTTCCTCGGCTGCAATTTTAATGTGAGGTGGGCTTTCCAGGCATCCACTCAGAGAGCTCTGCTATTGAATCTTTCAATAAGGGGGATCCTGGAGCCCTCTAAGCGGACTTCCTCTGTCCCGCAGAAAGACACCTTGCTGTTTGGAGCAGCTGCCAATCTACAGCATGGGAAAGACCCCAAGGCTTCTTGAGGCCACCCCATGGTTCTTTGGCCATCATGGATAAAATCTCCAGCGTGAGCAGACATCTGACACTCGCCCTTCCTCAGGTGCTGGATCTCTCGAGACAGCCACTGCACATTGGCACTGCCAGGCGCTCGGCACTGAACATAACCGTAGGTGGTGTTTTCAGACTTCCGTCCTCACATTCCTCACCTGCAAGCACTCCGTATTGGGAATTCTGGAGCCAAAAGGCAGCCTTCTGCCTGTCCACCAGAAAGAAGAAGTGCCCTATGATTCTGCCCAGAAACACTACATGAGGAACCACCTGAGTAGCCCTCAAAGGCACCCCAATATCCTATGCCGTGCTGAGAACTAATGCTCTTTCTGAAACAGCCCGAGCCCCGACCTCCTGTCAGCCTCCCAGATAGCAGGCCCCATATCCGGCACGTAGATCCTGCCTTGGCCTGAGTCCATCATCTGGAACGAACCTGGGTATTCAGGCATCTGTCTCCAGAACTTAGATCAAATTCCTGCCTATGGTGGACCCTGAAGCCCAAAAGGGTACTCATCCTTCCCCATGGCAGGAAAACTGGATGTTGACATGGTTGTCCACCATCAGGGTGGGAGCAAGATGCATGGCCCATGAGACCACGCCCACTCAGGGGGTCAGCTGGGAACAAACAAGCATTGTGACCCTCAGCCTGAGACCCCTTTCAATCAAGCCCCCTCCAGAGCTAGTCCAGGAACCCACAGAGCAGACCTTTCATGCCTCTAGTCCCATATCCTTACCAATGCTGGGGTTTTCCAGGCGCCAGCACCCAGAACCCGACTCTGGAATCCCTGTTTGGGTGGGACCCCTGAGTTGGAAAACAGAAATCTTCCCTTTACCTAAGAAAGACACCAAAATCGTGGGAGCTTGCGGAATCCCCAGAGAGGGACTATCTCCAATGGACCCATGCAGCCACCCCTCCTTTCTGAAACCATTCTAGACACACAATACAGACAGAAAAGCCTGCGACACTGCCACCCAGACGCCCGAATTACAAATCCCGAGGAGCTACCGTAAGGGTCTGCAGATCGGGCCTTTCATCGCCTCGCCCCTACTTCTTACCCAAGGTTGTGTCTGAAGACTTCCGTCCCAAAGCCCTGACTAACGTGCCCTCAAGAATGGGGACTCCAGAACCACACCGCATCACTGGGCCTCCTCTCCCAATGTAACTCTGCCTCTCTCTGCTGCCCAAACCCTCCAGATAAGGAGAAACCTGCAAGGTCCCTAAGACCACCCCAATTTCATAGGCCGCTCTGGAAGAAATGCGCAGTCTGACACACCCTCAGCACCTACCTCCCGGAAGACACGAAGGTAAGTGGACCTGAGTCATAAGATTGAACCTGACATCCCCCTAGGACCTCATCAGAATCCTGGCTTAGGTTTTCAGGCCATTGCCCAAAGAGGCCTGTTCTGGAAAACCAACCTATGGTCCAACATGTGGTCCCAGAGCCATACAACAGAACTCCTCCTGTCCCGAGAAGGAAACCTTGCTCTTGGGAACTGGGTCCAACCCTCAGGGTAGGAGAATCCTGCATGGCCCCAGAAACACCACCAAATTCTAAGGTCTCCCTGGACAACAAGCAGCACTGTGTCCCGTCAGACTGAGAACCTCCGTCAACTCAGATCACTTGGAACTTCCAACCAGAGCCAGCGCATCAAACCTGCTCTGTTCCTCCGCTGCAATGGTAGTGCGAGGTGGGCTTTCCAGGCATCCACTCAGAGAGCTGTGCTCTCAAATCTTTCAATACGGGGGAACCTGGAGCCTTTAAGCGGACTACCCTTGTCCCACAGAAGGACACTTTGCTGTTTTGAGCAGCTGTCAACCTCTAGCTTGAGAAAGCACCTAAGGCTTCTTGAGGCCACCCCACCATTCACTGGCCATCATGGATGAAATCTCCAGCATGCGCAGATATCTGACACTCACCCTTCCTCAGGTGCTGGAGCTCTCGAGACAGCCACTGCACATTGGAAATGCCATGCGCTCGGCACTGAACATACCCGTAGGTGGGGTTGTCAGACTTCCGTCCTCACATTCCTTGCCTGCAAGCCCTCCATATTGGGAATTCTGAAGCCAAAACGCAGCCTTCTGCCTGTCCACCAGAAAGAAGAAATGCCCTATGGGTCTGCTCAGAAACTCTACATGAGAAAGCAACTGCATAGCCCACAAAGGCACCCCAATATCATAAGCCATGCTGAGAACTAATGCTCTGTCTCAAACAACCTGAGCTCCAACTTCCTGTCAGCCACCCAGATAGCAGGCCACATATCCTGCACGTGGGTCCTACCTTGGCCTTAGGCGATATCTGGGACCAACCTGGGTATTCAGGTGTCTGTCCCAGAACGTAGATCAAATGCCTGCCTATGGGGGAAGCTGAAGTACAAAAGTGTACTCCTCCTTCCCCATGGCAGGAAAACTGGATGTTGAAATGGTTGTCCAATCATCAGGTGAGAGACAGCTGCATGGCCCATGAGAACACGCCCACTCAGGGGGGGCTTCTGGAAACAAACAGGCATTGTGACCCTCAGCCTGAGACCCCTTTCAAACAAGCCCCCTCAGGAGCTGGTCCAAGAGCCCAAGAGCGGGCATGTCTTGCCCCTAGGCCCATATCCTTACACTTGGTGGGGTTTTCCAAGCGCCAGCACCCAGAAACCGTCTCTGGAATCCCTGTTTGGGTGGGACCCCTGAGTCAGAATACAGCACTCTTCCCTTCACCCCAGAAAGACACCAAAATCATGGGAGCTGGCAGAATCCCCAGAGAGGAAGAATCTCCCATGGACCCATGAGGCTACCCTTCCATTCCGAGGCCATCCTAGACACACAATACAGACAGAAAAGCCTGCAACACTGCCGCCCAGTCGCCCGAATTACAAATCCCGAGGAGCTACCCTAAGGATCTTCAGATCGGGCCTTCTATCCCCTTGCCCCTAACCCTTACCCGAGGTTGTGTCTGAAGACTAACGTGCCCTCCAGGATGGTGCTCCAGAACCACACTGCATCACGGGGCTTGCTCTCCCAAAGAAACTCTGCCTCTCTCTACTGCCCAAACCCTCCAGATGAGGAGAAACCTGCAAGGTCTCTAAGTCCACCCCAATTACATAGGCCGCTCTGGAAAAAATGCGCAGTCTGACACACCCTCAGCACCCACCTCCCGGAAGACACGAAGGTCAGTGGCGGTGAGTCAAAAGATTGAACCTGACATCCCCCTAGGACCTCATTGGTATCCTGGCCTAGTTTTTTAAGCCTCTGTCTTAAGAGGCCAGTTCTGGAAAACCAACCTATGGTTCAACATGTGGTCCCGGAACCATACAACAGAACCCCTCCTGTCCCAAGAAGGAAACCTTGCTCTTGGGAACTGGGTCCAGCCCTCAGCGTAGAATCCTGCATGGCCCCAGAGCCACCGCCACATTCTAAGGTCTCTCTGGACAACAAGTAGTACTGTGAAGCATCAGACTGAGAACCTCTGTCAACTCAGATCACTTGGAACTTCAAACCAGAGCCGCACATCAAAGCTGCCCTGTTCCTCGGCTGCAATGGTAATGCGTGGTGGGCTTTGCAGTAATACACTCAGAGAGCTCTGCTATCGAATCTTTCAATAAGGGGAACCCTGGGCCATCAAAGCAGACTTCCCCTGTCCCACAGAAGGACACCTTGCTGTTTGGAGCAGCTACCAAGTTCCAGCATGGAAAAGACCTCAAGGCTTCTTGAGGCCACCCCACCGTTCATTGGCTATATTGGATAAAATCTCCAACATGAGAGGACACCTGACCTTTGCCCTTCCTCAGGTGCTGGAGCTCTCTAGACAGCCCCTGCACATTGGAACTGCCATGAGATCGGCACTGAACATAACCGTAGGTGGTGTTTTCAGACTTCGGTCCTCACATTGCTTGCATGCAAGCATCCATATTGGGAATTCTGGAGCCAAAACACAGCCTTCTGCCTGTCCACCAGAAAGAAGAAGTGCCCTATGGTTCTGCCCAGAAACACTACTTGAGGAACCACATGCCTAGCCCTCAAAGGCACCCCAATATAAAATGCCGAGCTGAGAACTAATGCTCTGTCTGAAACAGCCCGAGATGAGACCTCCTGTCAGCCAGCCAGATAGCGGGCACCATATCCTGCACGTGGTTCCTTCCTTGGCCTGAGGCCATCATCTGGAACCACCCTGGGTATTCAGGCGTCTCTCCCCAGAACTTATATCAAATTCCTGCCTATGGGGGAATGTGAAGCACAAAAGTCTACTCCTCCTT
>NW_022632079.1:0-17645 GCF_010015895.1 Lontra canadensis | reverse complement strand
CCCAACTCTGAACCCAGATGGGGAATAAATGTTGGGGTTCTGCCCCACCTCTAGCCCCCTTGAAGCCCTGCTGGCCTCGTCTCCCTTAAACAGGGTCCACTCAGGCCACTGAGCAGATCTGGAGCAAAAGCCTCTCTGCTAGTCTCCCTGCTTTCGTTCCCATCCCCCCACAATCCTTTCCCAGTTACTCAGGAACCTTCTGGAAACAAACAAGATGCTAGTGCTCCCTGCCAGGAAATAGCCCATTTCCCCCCTCCTTCCTCTCCCCTTGCTCACTCCATGTCAGTCAGACCAGCCTTCTTTCTGGGCCCCTTGGGCAGGCCTGCAAACCTGGAGCTCCCTGGGTCTGGACTGCTCCTCCCCAAACTGCCCCTGGTTGGTTCATTCTCCTCAGTCAGTCAGATCTCGGCACAAAGGGCATGTCTGCCAGCGCAACCAACTGGAGGGCCATCTCTCACTCCTGATCTCTCTCCTGCAGCAGCCCACATTTCCTTTGGAGTGTTTGTTGTAATTCGTAATTGTGTATTTATGAGACTATAAGCTCCATGGGTGGGGGGGCGCTAGATCTGTTTTGTTCATGACTACAGACCCAGAGTCTGAAACAAAGAGGCTCTGATAAATACCTATGGAATAAATGAATGAATGGTTGGATTGATGGATGGTCAAGTCCACTCCCAACCACCTGACTCTGCAGGAGGCTGGACAGCTGCCTGGCATGGTCCCTATTTCTCAGCCCATCTGCCTGCTGCTCCTTCCTCGCTCTGCAGACACAAACTACCCCTTCTCCCTCCCATCAGCACTGTGCTCAGTGCTGCACATTCAGCTAAGCTCCAAGAAGGGCTCTTTGCTGGGCTTGTGTGTTTCTGGACATCTAGAGAGCAAATTCTGCTCCTACATGGCATGGGTCCCTGAGTACAGACTAGGCTTTCGGGAAATCCTCTGTGATGTTTTTGACCTAGGCATTGACTTAAGGAAGGTCCTTATTAAAATATATGTCTGGGGGCTCTTGGATGGCTCAGTCAGTTAAGCGTCTGCCCTCAGCTAAGGCTTTGATCTCAGAGTCCTGGGATCCAGCCCCACATCAGGCTCCCCGCTGAGCCGGGGAGTCTGCTTCTCTCTACTGCTCTCTCTTGCTTGCTCTCTCAAAAATAATAAATAAATTAAATTAAATAAAATCTTAAAAAGCAACAACGAAAACTTGCATACCTGAAGATGGTGCTGAGTATTCTTGAAGACATCGTAGATGACCGCAGTATGAGCACAGACATACCAAAGAACTCACTGGTTTTCATCTCGAATGTAGGAAACAGGAAGAGAACTGTTCCATCCAAATGACCAAGTCATGGTCTGGAAGAAAAAGGCAAGACCAACAAGACCCTGAGTGCACCGAGCCCAGAACTATGATGCCAGAGACCCCTGATGCAGTCTCTGGAGGGGAAGGATTTCACATCATTGGTCCAAAGTGAGGGAAATCACTTTAAGAACGTCCTCAGCTGCATGCTAGGGCATGGAGGACCCTCGAATCCATGACGCTCAGTGAAAGGGGCCACACACAGTGCAGGGTCAGTCTGATCCAAAGAGATGGAAAGGAGCCCAGTGGCTGCTGGGGCCTGGGGAAGGTGGTTGGGGAGTGACGGCTAGGGGATATGGATTTCTTTTGTGGGGGATGACAATGTTCTGGAATTAAACAGTGGTGACAGCTGCACAACCTTGTGAACATGCTAAAAAGTAATGGATGGTACGCTTTAAAGGGGTCAATTTTATGAGGATGTAGAGAAATTGGAACCAATGGGCACTCTTGGTGGGAATGTGAAATCATGCAGCTGCTGTGGAACACCCCAAGGAGAGCTCTCCAAACACTGAAAGCAGAGTTAGCGTATCATGCAGCAATGACACTTCTGGATATCTAGCTCAAAGAACTGGAAGCAGGCTCTCAAGGAGACATTCACACACCCATGTTTAGAGCAGCATACTTCACAGAAACCAGAAGGTAAAAGGAAGCCAAGTGTCCCATGACAGATGAAGGGATGAACGACATGTGAGTGTTGTTCAGGCTTCCGCAGGAAGGAGATCCGACACTCTACAACGTGGATGGGCCTTGGGGGCATCACGTAAGTGAAATCCACCGGTCACAGAAAGACAAATACGGTAGGATTCCACAGACATGGTCCCAAGAAGAGTCAAATCCATAGAGACAGAAAGTGGAATGGTGGTTGCCAGGGGCAGGGCTGGAATGGGGAGTTGTTCAATGGGTAGTTCAATGGGTAGGGAGTTTCTGTTTCACGAGATGAGTTCCAGGTGTTGGTTGCACCACAGTGTGAATGTACCTTCTACAAAGCTGTATACTTCAAAATGGTTAAGATGGTAAATTTTAGGAGTGCCTAGTGGCACAGCTGGATCAGCAACTGACTCTTGGCTTTGGCTCAGGTCGTGATCTCAGGGTTGTGGCATCCAGCCCGACATCGGGCTCCAGGAATAGTCTGCTTAAGGCTCTCCTCTGCCCTTCCCCACCCCCCTCTCTCTTTCAAATAAAATAAATAAATAAATATTTAAAAGAAAGATCAGGGGCGCCTGGGTGGCTCGGTCATTGGGTGTCTGCCTTCAGCTCAGGTCATGATCCCAGGATCCTGGGATTGACCCCCGCTGCCAGGCTCCCTGCTCCTTGGGAAGCCTGCTTCTCCCTCTCCCACTCCCCTTGCTTATGTTCCCTCTCTCTCTGTCAAATATATAAATAAAATTTTTTTAAAGATGCTAAATTTTACTTTATGTGTATTTTACCACAATTTTAAATTTTAAGAAGGTAAACTTAATGGCATGTGTATTATACCTTGCTTAAAAAAGAAAAGAAAGTCAACAGTAAACACAAAGAATGTCCTATCCTCCTAATCCCCAGAACTTAGACTGCTCAGTACCTGACACATAGTGGGCACTTAATATTGTGAAATTCAATTTACTTCATGAAAATATATGGAAGGGGGAAGTTACAGTATAGTCACTGAGGAACTTCATAAGAAAGGCAATTATTCAGCTGGGAATATTTGTATTTGGTCCTCATATACCATTTCCCCTGGAAGAATAAAGCACAAAGAGACAAAATTCCCTAAGCATGATTAAAAATTCCATATTCCCAGGAATAAATCCAAGATAAAAATTTTCTGAAATGAAAAATTTGAGGTATTATAAATCTGACTATTACTTTTAATTCAATAGTAGTTTACTTATGCATATTTTTGTGTGCAAAGTCTTATAAAAATCACAGAAGTGATTAAAACAGTTTATAAAAACTGGATTCATACAAAAGAGTATTATTCAGAAATAAAAAGTAATGAACTAGCAAGCCAGGAAAAGACATGGAGAAATCTTAAATGCATTTTGCTAAGTGAAAGGAGCCAACCTAAGGACACTTCACAGTGGGGACACCTGGGTGGCTCAGTTGGTTAAGTGTCTCCCTTCAGCTCAGGTCATGATCTCAGAGTCTTAGGATCGAACCTTGCATTGGGCCCCCTGCTCAGCCAGGAGTCTGCTTCTCTCTCTCTCTCTCTCTCTCTGCCCCTCCCCCGACAGGTGTTTTTTCTCCCTCTCTCTCTCTCTCTGACAAATAAATAAATAAAATCTTTTTTCTTTTTAAAGGACTTCACATTGTATGATTCCAACTACATGACATTCTGGAAAAGCAAAACTATGAAGACAGGGGGAAAAATAAATGGTGGCCAGGGAGCAAGGCGGTGAAGGCAGGGATGGAGAGTGGGGCACGAGGTATTTGAAGGCAGTGACACAAGTCTGTAGGACACTACAATGGTGGATATACTTCATCATACCTTAGTCAAAGCCCAGAGAATGTCACACCACCAATTGTGAACACTAAAGTAAAATATGGACCTTAGTTAATAATAACAGTCAACATGGGCTCATCACCTCTAACAAATGTCCCCAACTAATGAAGATATTAACAAAAAGGGAACCTGGTGGGACTCACAAGGGAGTATACGGGAACTCTGTATTTTTCATTTCATTTGCTATCAATCTAAACTGCTCCAAAAAATAGACTTTTAGGGGCATGTGGCTGGCTCAGTCAGTAAAGCCTATGCCTCTTGATCTCGGCGTGTTCCAGGGAGTCTGCTTCCCCCTCTATCCCTGCCTGCCACTTTGCTTACTTGTGATCTCTCTCTCTGTCAAATAAATAAAATTTTAAAAAGAGAGAGAGAGAGAGAAAACCAATACAGGAACAGGAACAGAAAGGAATAGAAAGAAGGTGTCCTCAAGGAGCTAAACAAATTTGCGGAGGGAGGTGGTCTAGAAGAGTTGAGTTCTGCAGTGAGCCCAAGGCTAACAGGGGACCCAAACCCCTGGTGTGCAGGACACTTGCTCTCATTAGCCATATCCCCGGATGTTGTGCTAGCTGGCTAATCAAGCCAAAGTCTTCACAGGCTCTAAAACTTGTTCTATCTTTCAGACTGGACAAGCCCAAGTTTTGACCTTGAACTCCACCGCTCAAAGTAAACCCAGTCTATAGAAACGAGGCTGTCATTTGTCTGCATCTCCCACTAGGAGTTTGCCATCATCCTCATCATCACTACCATCCTTGCCTCCACCACCACTATCATCATCTAGATGTGAACACCCGTCCAGCGCTCACTATGTGTCAGGAACTACATTAAACACTTGACGTGCATCCGATCGCTTACAAATCTTCCAAAGGCAGAACCTACAGGGAAAAAGGGAGGTGAATCCTAGGAAGCAATTTTCAGTGGCACATGGAGGAGGAAGGGAAAAACTCTCCTCTTCTTATTCTCTTGGTAAATGGTAATATTTGTGTGGCAAAGGCAGATGCCAGTCGACCTCCTGGTGCCCTTCTCAGTGGCTTTCACTTTCTCCATACCTTTTACTTTCTGGTCCATCTCTGAACGTGCAGTTTTAGGAGCCTGTAATGGTTTTAGAAGCTTCTGAAGAGGTATCAAGCCATCTAAGGCAGAAGAGGTGAGGAGAGGAGGGAAAGGGGAAAGGAATGGAGGAGCAGGAGGAGGAAGTAAGAAAGAAGGGGAATGGGAGGAGAGGGAGAGATTGTCCTTGAGTCTCCCACAAGAAAGGGCACCCTATGTAACAGACAAACTATGTCCAAAATTTCCTGCCTGGGGAGCAACACTGTCGGACCCAGATGTCAGGCCCAGAGGCAGCACTCCTGTCACATATGTCCCTCCAGAGCACTGAACTGAACTTTAAAACATACGAGTCTATTATTAGTTCAAAAGGATATTTCTGGTGGTATTTTTTCTTCCATATGCATAAAATCCCCTTATTTCACAATGCTTTTAAAGCACTAGAGGACACTAAAAACCATGTTACACTCCCTTACCAAAGGATACACGTTGGCGCGGTCATCCTTTCGAAACAATATGTCCTTACTGGTAGTCACCAGTGATTTCTCCGGGACCTCTGCTTTGGACTGGAATTCTTCCTCTCCTTGCTCACTTAAGTCTGATCATCTTTTTTCCTCTCTCCTTTCCCGTCCCAGTTCATCCTGAGGCATCTGGTCAATTTTCTCCCCAAGCTCACTTGAGGGCTGTGTTTCAGGGAAACTAATCTCTGGTTCCTCGGAACCACTTTGATCCAAATCAAGAAATTTTCCTTTTGAGCTCAAGTCTCTTAAAGGCTCATTTGTTTCCAAATGCTCTGATTCTAACACATCCTTTCACTCGCCAAGGGTTCTCTTAAAAAAGAAATAAAAGAAGATTGTGATTCCAAATACAGTGTATAGCTGCTTCATTCCCTCCTTTACTTTTCTTTCTGTTCCTACTCACCCAGCCTTAGTGTTCCCCACATTGGGTTGCCTCCTCAGTGGGGCGTCTGCTTCTCCCTCTCCTGCTCTCCCCCAGCTTGTGCTCTCTCTCACTCTCTATGCAAAATAAGTAAAATCTTAAAAATAATAATAATTTAAAAAAAATAAAAAGGAGCCTGGGACATTTTGTACTTAAATGACATGAATCATGCATGTGCCAGGTTTATTCTTGGCCTCCGAGCAGAACCACACAGCAAAACCATCCTTCTAAGTGGCCCTGGTCATCTCCAAGGATGGGCAAGTCACAGTCACTTCTCCACAGCTGAGTTCTCCTTCGGGGGGAGAGCCTACATTACTACGGTCACGCTGACTCTGTTCTAAGACAAGCGCATTCCAACTAACCCCTAGGAACTCTTTCTGTCAGCTCCCCTGCACACCTCCTCCAGGAGGCCTTCCCTGACCATCCTCCTAGCTGAGCTAAGTGTCCTTGATTTTTGTTTTTTAAATATCTCCCATGCATCACAAATCACTGCACTTAGGGTATTGTTTTATGGTGCTCAGGTATCAGTCTGCCTCCCTACACACCCTAGAGCTCCTTAAGAGAATGCACTATATCTTGTTTGTATTATCCCCTAGCAAATGGTGAGCATTCCAGGATTCTGAATGAATGAATGAATGAATGAATGAATAGATGAATGACTTAAAATTACTACTTACTAGGGAAGTTCCTGACATGACTCACTGGGAATCAGTCAGTGTAAGTATCTCCCCTGCACCTGACACTCTTCTTTGTGGAGTTTCCTTTAGAGAAATATTGACCATAACCATCAGCATTTCACTCTGCTTCCCATTTTAATTTCCTAGTGCATGAGCCTATCAATGAACTGTGCAATACCAGCTCTGGTTCCTTTCCACAGGAATAAAAATAATTTCATACTTCTGGGAAAGCCTGTACCTAATCGGAAGCATATTGATGCCAGGGCCTTTCAATTTTCCAGGAATAATGTTAGAGCTCTGTAACTCACTTTGTATATATTCATATTCCCACAGGCAAGCGAAATGATAACCCAAGCCTTGACAACAATTCTCATAATGTAAATAAGGACAGAACCAGTGGCTTAGTGGTTAAAAGCGTGGGCTTTGCAGTTGGCCTCTCCTAGCACCCAATCCTGGTTCCACCACTCACTTGCTCTGAGACCTTGGGCAAGTCGCTGTACCCTCAGAGTGCATATTTGCTCACAGGCAGGATAAAAGTGAGAACCCTCATTTCTGGGGTTGAGACGACCTATGTAAAATGTTCAGTGCAGCTGCCACAGAGGGCTTGAGGAAGGCAGCAATCGTTTACAAAGTTTAACAGCCTTCTAACATAGTCTCTCATTCATTTCTGCGGACAAACTGGAGTTTGAGGTTCTGGGAGTTGAAATAACTTAATGAGCTCACACCGCTGGAAAGAGGCAGACCTCTCTAATGCTCTGTTCCTTCAGGTGGAAAAAGCATTGCTAATATTTCAAGCCCAGGGCCTTAAGTATGGGGCCTGCTCCAACTGCAAACTTTGCCATCGAATCTTGATGCGGGGGCCCAGGGGAGGGGAGGAAAGTGCAGGGGTCTGTGGGGGAAGGGAGGGGGACACAGAGGCACAGGTCCTTCCTCCATCTTAGGTCTCTCTGAGGCTGACCTGGCCCCCGAGCATCCCCAGCTCCCGCGGGGCACCAGGCCCTCCCACACCAGGACCCCCAAACCCGACTCACAGAGTGCGCCCTCCAAGGACCTCAAAGGCCTGGCCCTCCTGCCACCGGGACCCCTCGGTCACCTCCCCAGCTTCCACTAGCCACTGCTTTCTCCTCCAGGTGCTCCCTACCTATGGTTGTCACCCAAGCCCCGCCCCAATGTAACCGCCGCTAGAGCCCGCGGCGGTAAAGCGGGAGTGCCAGCCGGTGGTCACGTGTCCAAGGCTCTGCCTGGCGCCGGCGGGCACGCCCCCTGGCTGTCAGCTGGGAGAGGCGCCACTGGGGCCTTTGTCCTGAAATTAGCCTTCCTCCTTCTCAACCAGTCTTCACCTCCCTCCCCCAACATTTTCCCAAGGCGCCAAGGATTGAGAAGAGGCATTGGTGGCGCCTGCAATTCTGACTTTCTGAAGACTAGGTATGAGCTGTTTGGTAAAATCGTCCTTGTCAAAAGAAAACTAAATTTCCCCGCCTCCTGGCTCCTCCGCGAAATGGCCCCCTTACTGGGGGTGCCGCCCCAGCGGCGGTGCCCGTGGCCCCCAGGTCCCGCCCTCATGGCCAAGGGACGTTCTCCTGCTGCAGGCGCCTGAAGTGCGGCAGCGCGAACTCCAGCAGGTCCGCAGGCTGGTGCCTCGCCACGTCCACCGTGGAGCCCGGCAGCAGCTCCAACAGTCCCCTGGGCATCTCCCTGCACATCCTGCCAGCCCCCCAACCCGCGCCTGGGCGCCACCCTCGCCGCCTCCCTGGACCGGTCTGCAGCCCCGAGGCCCCCAAGCGAGCGCGCTCCAACGGCGCTGGAGGCGCTACTCGCTGCTAGCGCGGGGGTCTGGGCCCCGGCGGCCCGGCTGGCGCAGGCCGGGGCTCCCGCACTCTACTCGGCTGCTCCCTGCGGCGGCGGCGGCGGCGGCGGCTGAGCGAGCGCGGCCCCCGGAGGGCGGCAGCATCTCGGGCTGCTCCCGCTCCCTCTCCCCTCCCGCCACTTCTCTCCCCACCCCTCCCACTCTCAATCATTTTTCATTTTTGTTAAAAATTTGTTTGTTGGAGAGAAAGGACGTGAGTGGGGGAGGCGGGAAGAGCGGGGCAAAGAGAGAGTCCTAGTGGACTCTGCCCTGAGCCCAGAGCTTGACTCAGGGCTCAATCGCAAGAGCCTGAGATCAGGACCGGAGCCAGAACCAAGAGGGGGGCACTTCACTGAAGGTGCCGCCCAGGTGCCCCTAAGCTGTTGTTTAAAAATTTCTTGAGACTTGTTTTATGGTCTTGAATGTGGTTGACCTCAATGAGTATTTCCTGCGTCCTTGGGTATTCTGCACTTGTTGGGCCTTGTGTTCGAGTGCCAAACAGGTCAAGCTGATTGAATGGATTTTTAGGTCTATTTACTTGCCATTTTTCTATCTGCTTGTTCTATTAATTATTGACAGATGAGTGTTGAATTCTCCAAATTGAATTGTGGATTTGTCCATTTCTTTTTTTCAGGATGTTTTTGCTTCATGTATTTTGAAGATGCAGACAACTTTATGATGGCCATGTCTTTATAAATTGATCCTTTGTTGTTATGAATTGTCTTCTTTCTCTGTTAATTATATTTGTCTTTCTATTGTCTATTGTCAATACCTATTAAATTCAGCCTTTGATGATTAGTATGTGTACAGTATAGCCCTTTTCATAATTTTTCTTTTCACAAAATCTATATTATCCTCTACATCCTATTTAAAGTTTATTTTTCACACATATTTAGGTCTTTTATTTAAATAGAATATTAATAGTTAATTCTTAAGGTAATTGTTGAAATGTTTAAGTTGAAGTCTACTACCTTGCTAGTCGTATTTTATTTTTCCCATCTGTTCCATCCTCCCTTTTGAACTGCCTTCCTTTAGATGAACTGAGTCATTTGTAGGATGCTATCTTCCTTCTATTATTGGCTGTCACATAGGCAATGAGATATTAGTAGGTAATTCTGACTCTTTCTAAAATTGTTCTTCAACTTGTTGAGGGAATCTGTAGAGTAGCCTTTATTTTAGGGCTCATTGAGTCCTGCTACTAACTCATGATCCTTACTGGGTCTCTACTGAATATCCTGACTTATCCAAAAGAACTCTTCCCTCTGGCTGGATGGAACTCCAATGACCTCTAGCCTTGTATGAGTCTTGGGAACCATCTGGTTCAGTTCCATTTACTCTTTGTTAGAACCTGGGGCATTTTCTTATACACGCACTGCTTCATATTTAGCAAGGACTCAAGAGGACTCCAGTGTGTATTTCCAAGAGCTTGTTTTCTCCTTGACTTCCTTCTTTCTGGAACCCATGACCTTTTCATCACTCCAGCCTTCCTGAATTCCAATCTCTTTCCTGACACCAGGGAAACTCCCATCTTTTCCTTGGAATCTCCTCCATACCCCCACCATCCAGAACTCCTCCAGGTGAAAAGCTGAGTGAATCCTGGGGCTCAGTTTTTTTGTTTGTTTGTTTGCTTGCTTGCTTGTTTTCCTTTTCGCAGGGTTCACAAATGTGTGTTCCTTTTCAAAGTTTTAAAGAGAGTATATATATATATATATATATATATATATATTTTTTTTTTCCCCCCCCAATTCCCCATGTGCTTATGGTCGGTTTCCTTTCCTCTAACAAGGTTTGTATTAGTTTTCCAGGGCTGCTATAACAAGATACCACAAATCTAGTGGCTTAAACAACAGAAATGGACAGTCTCACAGTTCTAGATACTTCAATGTTGTTAGGCCATGCTCCTTTTGAAGGTATTAAGGAAGGATCTGTTTCAGGCCTCTCTCCCAGCTTGAAGTATTTCTCTGGCTTTGGGCTTCTTCACATGGCCTTCTCCCTCAGTGCATATCTGTGTGTCCCAAGTTTCCCTTCTTATAAGGACACAAGTCCTATTGAATTAGGGGCCCACCCTACTCAAATATGACCTTATCCTAGCTAGTTACATCTCCAGAGACAGACCCTATTTCCAAATAAGGTCACGCTCCCAGGTGCTGGGGTTTAGGACTGGGGTAGTTTTTATGTATATATATATATATATGCTAAAAAAAATATTTTTGCTTAGAATCTCAGTCGTCCTTCCTTTCATTACAAGGTTATCCACATGCTTTTGGTGCCTACTGAACAATTCTACCACCTCGACCTCCTAAATCTCCATGAAAGTTACTGTTACCAAAAGTCATATGCCATCTTTTGAAAAACAGTTTGCATCTTTTTGGAGTTTACAGTTTTTTTGGTATTTAATATCTGTTTATGTGCTAATGAAGGTGACTTTCATCCTACTCCTTCCTTCTGAATTTGTTTCTATTTGTTAAAGTAAATTCTCTAGTGTTTTTTTTTTTTTAAGATTTTATTTATTTATTTGACAGAGAGAGATTACAAGTAGGCAGAGAGGCAGGCAGAGAGAGAGAGGAAAGGAAGCAGGCTCCCCGCTGAGCAGAAAGCCTGATGCGGGGCTCGATCCCAGGACCCTAAGACCATGACCTGAGCCCAAGGCAGAGGCTTAACCCACAGAGCCACCCAGGCACCCCTTCTCTAGTGTTTTAAAAGAAGGATCTATAAAAGCTAAATGGTTATTCTTTGTAAGTCTACATTTATTTTTTCTCATTTTGTATGTACTTTTAGTGACCAGAGATTTGAAGGCTGGCAGCACTTATCAGCATTTTAAAGATATAAAGTAAAAAAATGTATTTTTAAAAAGGGATATAAAAAGTGATGAAGCAAAAAAATTGCAAGACAACGGACAAAAATTTAGGGGCTCAGTAATTTCATGAACTGTAAATGGGTTATATACTCTAATGAAAAGATTAAATTTGTTAGATTTCATCAATATACACATACACACATAATGATGTGCTGTTTCTAAGAGAAACATAATAAGCTCACCAATGCAGAAACAAGATTTTGTAATATTGAACACCTAAAATTGAACAACTAATCTACAAACCTAGAAGTGGACGTCCTAGCCAGTATAATAAGTTATGGAGGAAAAATTAAAGTTATAACAACTGGATAAAATGAGTGAAATTTGTATAGAAAGGTATTCTAAAAGAATGTACAAAGTATTAGCATCAGTAAGTGAATTAATCAAGGTCCTAGGATATAAGTTAAAAATTAAGAAATATTCATTGGAGGGGCGCCTGAGTGGCTCAGTGGGTTAAGCCTCTGCCTTCGGCTCAGGTCATGGTCTCAGGGTCCTGGGATAGAGCCCCACATCAGGCTCTCTGCTCAGCAGGGAGCCTGCTTCCTTTCCTCTCTCTCTCTGCCTGCCTCTCTGCCTACTTGTGATCTCTGTCTGTCAAATAACTAAATAAAATCTTAAAAAAAAGAAATATTCATTGGAATTCTGTGAAATACGAACAAAGGTTGAAAATAATATTTATGAGAGCATCAAAACTAGGACTTAATCTATCCAAAGACTTTATACAGTCTCTACACAGAAAGTCTCCACACAGAAAACCAAAATAATCACTAAGGGGAATTTATGACCTAAAGAAATGGGATGTCAAATACGTTAATATGTTAAATATGTTAATAGACCATGTTCATAGATTTGATAATCAGTATTGTAAAGTTTCAATTTACCCCAACTTGATTTAGAGATTCAATGCAATCCCAGTTTCATATCTAGCAAGTGCCTGTGTACATTGATAAGCCAATTCTTATATTTCCATGGAAATG
Source organism: Lontra canadensis (assembly GCF_010015895.1). Lineage (NCBI taxonomy): Eukaryota > Metazoa > Chordata > Mammalia > Carnivora > Mustelidae > Lontra > Lontra canadensis. The sequence goes on along the minus strand of NW_022632079.1, from coordinate 5,472 downwards.
AAAAGGACTAATAATTACCCAGCAAGAGCAACAGTGAGGGAGAAAGAGAGTGAAAGGAGAACCTGATGGGATTGGATTTATTACAAAAAGAGTATTGAAGTGACCAGAGAAAACAAACAAAAAAGGGCAGACTTTGACAAAGCAGTGCTAAACTAGTTGAATAGCCACATGGAACAAAATAGCCTAAAACTCAATTCCAGACTGATGTAGACTAAATACGAAAGAGGACATCACAAATTTTCTAGAAGGTAAAATAGGAAAATATTTTTATGATCTGGGGGAAGGGGCAAAGATTAGTTCAACAAGACACCAAAAACATGAAGTGTAAGAAAGGTTGGCAAGTTGTACTCTACTCATTAAAAGGTAAAAAAAAAAAAAAAAAAAAAAATTCTTGCCCACCAAATGACAAGACTAAAACTGTGAAAGACTATATCAATATACCAACTAAGTAACTGTATACAAAAATATGTAGGATAACTATGAATCAATAAAGAAAGGTAGATAACTTAAAAACAATGAAAATACTTGAACAGAAATATCCCAAAGAGAAAAAAAATTCAGCCAATAAACACATGAAGATTCATAACATCCTCAGTGATCACAAAAGAGCAAAGGAAAACACAATGTGTTAGTGTTAACACACAGAAGGCAGACCCAAAAAAGAGTTGATTAATCAAACTGATGTAATAGGTAATGGAGTGGGGCACCTGGGTGGCTCCATTGTTAAGCATCTGCTTTCTGCTGGGGTCCTGATGCCAGGGCCTTGGGATCAAGCCCTGCCTGGGGCTCCCTGCTCAGCAGGAAACCTGCTTCTCCCTCTCCCGCTTCCCCTACTTGTGCTCCCTCTCTCACTGTCTCTCTCTTTCTGTCAAATAAATAAATTAATTAATTAATTATTTAAATTAATAAGTAAAAAAAAATGGAGACACATGGGGTACTAATGAACAACAGGAATATTTAGGTTTTTTTAAAAAAAGATTTTATTTATTTCTTTGATAGAGATCAGAAGTAGGCAGAGAGGCAGGCAGAGAGAGAGGGGAAAATGGGCTCCCTGCTGAGCAGAGAGCCAGATGAAGGGCTGGGTCCCAGGACCCTGGGATCATGACCTGAGCAAAGGCAGAGACTTAACCCACTGAGCCACCCAGGCACCCAGTTTTGTTTGTTTGTTTTGTTTTATATATATATAAATGACAATTAAATATAAATATATATATTTAATTTCTTTTAATTAATTCATTTAATTTCTTTTCAGTGTAACAGATTACATTGTTTATGCTCTACACCCAGTGCTCCATGCAATACATGCCCTCCATAATACCCACCACCAGGCTCCCCCAACTTCCCACCCCCTCCCCTTCAAAACCCTCAGATTGTTTTTCAGAGTGTATAGTCTCTCATGGTTCATCTCCCCCTCCAATTTCCCTCAACTGCCTTCTCCTCTCTATCTCCCCATGTCCTCCATGTTATTTCTTATGCTCCACAAATAAGTGAAACCATATGATAATTGACTCTCTCTGCTTGACTTATTTCACTCAGCATAGTCTCTTCCAGTCCCATCCATGTTGCTACAAAAGTTGGGTATTCATCCTTTCTGATGGAGGCATAATACTCCATAGTGTATATGGACCACATCTTCCTTATCCATTCGTCTGTTGAAGGGCATCTTGGTTCTTCCCACAGCTTGGCGACTGTGGCCATTGCTGCTATGAACATTGGGGTGCAGATGGCCCTTCTTTTCACTACATCTGTATCCTTGGGGTAAATACCCAGTAGTGCAATTGCAGGGTCATAGGGAAGCTCTATTTTTAATTTCTTAGGGAATCTCCACAATGTTCTCCAAATTGGCTGCACCAACTTGCATTCCCACCAACAGTGTAAGAGGGTTCCCCTTTCTCCACATCCTCTCCAACAAACGTTGTTTCCTGTCTTGCTAATTTTAGCCATTCTAACTGGTGTAAGGTGGTATCTCAATGTGGTTTTAATTTGAATCTCCCTGATGGCTAGTGATGATGAACATTTTTTCATGTGTCTGATAGCCATTTGTATGTCTTCAGTGGAGAATTGTCTGTTCATGTCTTCTGCCCATTTTTAACATGATTATCTGTTGTGTGTGTGTTGAGTTTGAGAAGTTCTTTATAGATCCTGGATATCAGCCTTTTGTCTGTACTGACATTTACAAATATCTTCTCCCATTCCGTGGGTTGCCTCTTTGTTTTGTTGACTGTTTCCTTTGCTGTGCAGAAGCTTTTGATTTGGTAGCATTTTTTTAAAGATTTTTATTTATTTATTTATTTGACAGGAAGAGACAGCAAGAGAGAGAACACAAGTAGGGGGAGTGGGAGTGGGAGAAGGAGGCTTCCTGGCGAGCAGGTAGCACCTAAGATGAAGGCTTGATCCCAGGACCCTGGAATCAAGACCTGAGCCAAAGGCAGATACTTAACTACCAAGCCACCAGGCACCTCAAGGCAGCCATTTTTGAATATGTACTTAAGAAAATGGTTGTGTCTGTAACTGATAGATTTTCTTCTCAATTGGAGGTGAAAACCAAAAAAGACACCATTTTTCTTGGTGACTATTCCAGTCTCCACCTCATCCAAAGCATGTTGAAACAACAACTTTATCAGAAACCCATGTTCAGACTTGTTAAATGAAATATCATTTATGGGACCTCAAATGTGAAAATATCTACATGACATAAAAGAGTTAATAACTGGTTTTTAAGAAATGCCACCTCACAGGCTTAAAAGTGGGTTATTTCAACCTGGTTTCCATTTTTGTTGTTGTTGTTTTGTTTGTTTAGTATAAAATCTATTCCTTTAACCTTATAGATCCTTCTTGAGTTCATGGTTCATTCCTGGTTTAATCTGCAGAATTTTGGGTCCTTTTAAATAATGTGATCTTGGGGTCCTTTAAAATAATATGATCACAGCAAAAAGTAAAGTACCATCTTATGCATTGGTCACTGGCAACTTTAGAGGATACTGATATACTTTTAAATATCAGACATAAAGGAGAGGGACTAAAATTTGGGGATTACTAGATAATGGGGTTGTGAACAGAATTGTTCACTGAGTGACTGCTATCTATACTAACATTTAGTCACTTTTTGGAAAACGTATTAGAGGCTATGATAAGTGTGTTACATTTATTATTAGTGCATTGGCTTTTCACAAGATCCTAAAATGAGTTTCCTCATTTTAGAAGTGATGAGATCACAGCTCATAAGATGAGGAGCTAAAGGGCCCTAAAAGACGGTCTAGTAATTAATTATATATAAATTAGAGAGTAAAGTATCCACAAAGCTAGAAATGGTCAGATCAAGTAAAATTTGTCTCTCAATCTACTGTGTTTCTCTACAAATGGGTTTTCTTACAATGTCAGTGTCAGACTATTGACCATGTAAACTTTTTTCCCCCCAGTTTTATCATTTTGATAATTTTTCTGGAAAAATGCAAACTGCGTAAAGGATGTGCAACTTTGTTAAGACACTAGTTAAGGCAGAATTGGAATATGTGAATCCTGATTCTCAGGGGATTGTCTCATCATTTGACCGCATACGTTCATGATCCAATTTTAGAAACTTGGCCAATTCAAGTTAAAACATTCCAGTTTGCTAATCACCCTCCAGGAATGATTGCCCAAGAGGTGGGAGAACATATGTTGGTAACTGATTCAGCCTTATCTTGCTCCAACTACATTTTACTATAAGCAAAATAATTTATATGTAACGATTACAAGGATTCCAACCATTATTCTCAGAACAGCCTTTCTTCCACTAAATGTCAGGAATTTAATCACGTACTTTACCAAAATTACATGTCACTGGCACAGAGCTAATCTCACTTTGTAAACTCACTTGTCATACAGTTTGCAGGTTTGAGGTACTCTGAGTGTAGCCTGTGCAATCAAATAAATTAACTTGCATTTTAAAATGCACTTTATGTTTATTTTAATTTTCTTCATGTGAATAATATTGTATTTCCTTATGGCTGATGTACCACGGGCAGTATAGATATTACTGGGTTTTATGAATATTTAACAAAGAATAGCTCTTTTTGGATGATGTCGTCTCTTTTCAATACAATAAGGGATTACATTTGTAGAAAGCTTCTTGTCTGGAAATTTGTAGAAGTTTTAAATACATGTTTTATACTGATTATAAGCATCTTAATGTTTGAAGGGAACTTAAGAGAGTCCTATTCCCTTTTGGATACAAGACATGATATTTTCCCCTCATTTTTAAATAGAATTGCCAAGTGTAGAAAGGTCAGATGAGTTGTCTAAATTCATACAAGAAGTGTTAGTCACAGAAGGGAGATAAGCATACAGTTTTTCTGTTTTCTTGTATATTTATTTTTTTTAATATTTTATTTATTTATTTGACAGACAATGATCACAGGTAGACAGGCAGGCAGGCAGAGAGAGAGGAGGAAACAGGCTCACCGCAGAGCAGAGAGCCCGACATGGGGCTTGATCCCAGGACCCTGGGATCATGACCCGAGCCCAAGGCAGAGGCTTTTAACCCAAGCACCCTAGTACTACACAACTTTTATAGTCATTTTTTCCAAGAAAATATTCACTTTTTTGAAAGAACTCCTAAGTTTTGTTTTTGCTTTTTTTGGTTTAGTTGTTAAGTTTCCAAAGCAACATATATAATTAAAAATGGATGTTCATGGACTAAAATATCTGGAGAGTTAAGACAATATTTAAACTAATATTGTCTGCATATCCCTGTGTTTTAAAGATCACTGATAACCAAATAAGGTTATATTTACGTTTACAATATGTTATAAGCATGCTACAAAAAGAAAGTTATTGAAAATTTAGAAAAATACATCAAGTTTATTCACTGTTCTAGGTTGTTGTTGTTGTTTTTTTTTACATTCTTTAGGTTATTCCTTTGCTTTCTATTTCTGTGAAATAGAAATATAACAGAATATAACAGAAATATTTGTTCTGTGTCTCCATTTCAGGCACAGAACTAAAAACCTCTGTAATTTCCAATGAGGATAGCAATAAAGATTTCTTTTGTTATGTTAATTAGGTAGCTTTGGGCCCTCACATAGGAACTGGGGCCAGTTGGCAGTGGGGTCAACTTGTGATTAGAGGCATGGACCCTTGAGCCCCACCAGCCAGACCTCTGGGGAGAGAAGACAGCTGGACATGAAGATCAACAGAAAATAGTCAATAATGTAATCAATCATGCCTGTGAAATGAAACCTTCATAAAACAACATTTCTCATAACATCGTGCATTTGTAAACAACGCTTTGATTTTAGACTTTCTGTTTTAGCCAAACTAGCAAAAAGTGTGAGGTTTTTGTTTTGTTTTTGGACAGTCTCATATTTGGAATCATAAGGGTTCTGTGCCCAATTCCACCACGGGTGTGGGGGGGGGGTTTCACTCACCAACAATTCTCTGACATCAGCTAGGTGTGCTACAATGTAACTCAAATCTGACACTATCTATGTG
>NW_022632078.1:0-17696 GCF_010015895.1 Lontra canadensis | reverse complement strand
TCACTTAGGATCAACCTGGCTGAAGACATGGAGTATGAGAGGAAAAATCAGTGAGGAAGAGCTAATACTAGGGCATGAGTCCGTTATAAGGACCACGTGCAGAGCCCCTAGTTGCAGCTGAGGTACATGGAAAGGAGAGGAGCCCTAAGCTGAAGGAAGTCCTGAGAACTTGGATGCAATGAAGGATGGATTTACAAAGGAGAGGTTGGTTCAACCTCTGTCATAATGATCAGAAGTTCTGAATGTAAAATAACTAGTTCCTGAAATTTTACAACATCATTGGCTCATCTTTTGCTCTATTACAGTTTTCTGCAAAATTTGGATTTTTTTTTCCATTTAAGACAGGGAATACTTTATTCAAACTCATCAGAGAAATGGACAGCTTGGGTCTGTAAAAAAGTGTTGTGTTTTAAAGCATAGTTCAGTAATTGTATATGAGAGTATACACTGCTACATACAAATTAACTGATCAGAGCACAACTTTTCAATATTCAAAACAGAATAAGCTTCCTTGTAAAAGCAGCACCTTTGTGACATTTTTCACTTTAGTATTCCTCTCCTTCTTCTTCACCCTCTCCTTTAACAGAATCCACACCCACCTCCTCATAATCCTTCTCAAGGGCAGCCATGTCCTCATGAGCCTCAGAAAACTCTCCTTCCTCCATGCCCTCCCTCACATACTAGTGAACAAAGGCACGCTTGGCATACATCAGGTCAAACTTGTGGTCCAGGCGAGCCCAGTCCTCAGCGATGGCTGTGGTATTGCTCAGCATGCACACAGCTCGCTAGACTTTGGCCAGGTCTCCACCAGGCACCACAGTGGGAGGCTGGTAATTAATGCCCACTTTGAAGCCAGTGGGGCACCAGTCCACAAACTGGATGGTACACTTAGTCTTGATGGTGGCAATGGCGGCATTGACATCTTTGGGAACCACATCGCCATGGTACAACAGGCAGCAAGCCATGTATTTACCATGGCGAGGGTCACATTTCACCATCTGGTTGGCTGGCTCAAAGCACGCGTTGGTGATCTCTGCTACAGAAAGCTGTTCATGGTACGCTTTCTCAGCAGAGATGACAGGGGCATAGGTGGCCAGAGCTAAGTGGATACAGGGATAGGGCACCAGGCTGGTCTGGAATTCTGTCAGATCAACGTTCAGGGCTCCATCAAATCTGAGGGAAGCAGTGATGGAGGACACAATCTGGCTTATCAACCTATTTAGATTAGTGTAGGTTGGGCATTCAATATCGAGGTTTCTACGACAGAGATCATAGATGGCCTCATTGTCTACAATGAAGGCACAATCAGAGTGCTCCAGGGTGGTGTGGGTAGTGAGGATGGAGTTGTAGGGCTCAACTACAGCTGTGGAAACCTGAGGGGCTGGGTAAATGGAGAACTCCAGCTTGGACTTCTTGCCATAATCGACAGAGAGACATTCCATCAGCAGGAAGGTGAACCTGGAACCAGGTCCCCCTCCAAAGCTGTGGAAAACCAAGAAGCCCTGAAGACCTGTGCACTGGTCAACCAGCTTCCGAATTCGGTCCAAGACAAGGTCAATGATCTCCTTGCCAATGGTGTAGTGCCCTCGGGCGTAGTTGTTGGCAGCATCTTCCTTGCCTGTGATGGGCTGCTCAGGGTGGAAGAGCTGGCGGTAGGTGCCAGTGCGAACTTCATCAATGACTGTGGGTTCCAGGTCTACAAACATGGCCCGGGGCACATGCTTGCCAGCGCTGGTCTCACTGAAGAAGGTGTTGAAGGAGTCGTCTCCTCTTGTCACTTGACATTTGGCCATCGGGCTAAATGCCGTGCTACAGTCAATAGAGCTCCCAGCAGGAATTGCCAATCTGGACACCAGCCTGGCCGACATGGATGAAGATACACTCACACATGGTTGGGGCTTTGCGTCTGCCGAGCAGATGGCGGAGAGGAAGAGGAGAGGTTGTTGCTTCTTACAGTGCGACTCTTAGGCAGTCGATGTAAGAGAACCTCCAAAATTTGGATTTTTATCTTCTGTTTATATTGTTCTATGCAACATAAGTACACAATGTGTAATAATCAAATAGGCAATTAATTTGTATTAAGGAATGTTTATTAGTGAAAAAGAATTACTAAAGGAGATCAAACCTTTGGGGATTGAATTACAATGATCTTCCGTAAGGCATTCATTTCATCTGGGCCAGAATAAAACTGGAAATAAAATAGTGGCTTTTTATAAATACACGATTAAAAATCTAAAGAAATTATTTTAAGCTGATAATCATAAGATGTTACCATATTGATAAATCTCCAGAATGGAAATGGGAGTTATCCATTTTGGAAACCCATGGTAAGATATTACTATGAAGATGTTTGCATACTACATGTTTCCATCAAGGTCCTGGAATTGGACAGACAACACCATCAGTTGGTATGTTTGTGGAAGCCTTTTTGGTGAGGAATTGTTTGCAGTGGTGTAGACAGGGTAAGGAAACCAACAGGAGGTGTTGAAGCATGCTTGAGGACTGGCAGCAGCTGAAAACCATTACCACCCACAGGCCTGAAGGGAAGAAGAGGAAGGCTTTCCTAGAACCAGACCTGGCCAAGGCCTCGGGAGACAAAGAATAATCATCACACCAGACAATAGCATATACTTTGGTAAGACTGGGAAACTTCAAGAACTAAAGTGTAAGCAACTCTACCCCTTCTCCCGCCAGTCACAGCATGTAAGATCTTGCCCTGAGGTGTAAGAGTTGGCCACAATCCAGAATAAAGATAATCTTTTTTGGAGATCGCTTTTGAAAGATTGAGTGTATCCTCAATTTCAGGCGAACACAGGAGCTAAGGTGCCTCTTAGCAGCCTTCCGTTTCTCAGAGCTCTGATTGGTTTGACACAGACTGGAGAAGATGAGAACAGCCTGAAGCATGGACTGTTCCATCTTGCCATCAATGCTGTACGAAATACAGAGCCTTACTCAGGCCCGAAGCCACAGTTTTAACTTCACCTAAGAGAGGAAGAGAATGGACCTTATTTCTCACTTGCATAGCCCCGTGTAGGGGAAACTCAGTACTGAGCGTGGCTAAAAGTGAGCCTTGAATACAGAAGCTGGGAGGAGCATGCTCTCCCCTCAGGGCAGGCAACGATTCCTGTAGGACTTGATCCCCAAAGAGATATCCCTAGAAGGTGATATAAAAGCTTTGAACAGGAAAGACTCTTGCTAAAGGATTCCATACTTTCTAAATGAGAAATGTCAAGACTGGAATATTATTTTGAGTGTCATTATTATCATTTTTGCTGGAACAAACAAATCATCGCATATGGACTCTACAGCTGAACAGTATTTTCCAGCTTTTTAGTTCCTCTGTCAGTCCCAAAATAGGTGATTACAGAAGCAAATGAAACCCTTCATACAATCCAAAGGTTTGGAGGGAGCCATCACCACCTACGCACTGGGCAGCAGGTCCTATGGGAAACATTCATTGTGAGCCACATGTGAATCAAAGTGGAAACCGACAGCTTTAGTGCTGGCTTTGGATCATATGGTGCGGTAAATTATCAGCAGGCAGTCTATAATTAAGGACACAGTTTCTCAATAATAACTCCTAAATGTGCATGTACTCAGCTGCACATTACCTTCTGGAATGGAGTCAGATATGGTCAAGCTTTGGTCTAAGGAAACAGTGAGGCTTTGGGGAGTGTAATGAACAGTCCCTGAATTTTAAATGCCTTCCTCACCAACACACCCCCACCCCAGCTTCCAAGCAACCAGCAGAACTTTCTCACCCACATATTTCATATCTTGTATTGTGTGACCCATCATCTTGGCCACAAGCAAATGGGATCAGGGCCTGGGGTCTGAGCCAACACCCGTGATCAGCAGCCAATGGTCCAGTTTAGCCTGAGAACCCCACAGAGGCACGCTACACTCAAGAGTGTCAACACAGTCCAATAACATATTCTCTCTAGAAGTCTCAATGGAAGCAGAAGCCAGGCAGCAGAAGCATCCAGGAGCAGACACAAACTGTGCTATAGAATGCAGGAGAACAGTGAAGAAGGCAGTAGGAGGTGACAGAGAAGCTGTAGCTTGGCATAAAGCGGAGCAATAGAAACTAAAGGTCCAGAATAGCGGTGTAATTAAAATAGAGAGCGGGGCGGGGAGGGAGATGGAGGCCTGGTGTTGGTACAGCTCCTGCGGTGGCCCGAACAGCCGAGAGTGACACTTCACTTCCTTAGGTGCCTGGCTGTGAAATTGCAGGTGTCATTTCCCTATGTATCCCTACAAAAATTCCTATCCCTGATGATGTTTTTGTGAGATCACTGAGCAGGTGCTGTCTCTGAGTGTGTCTCTGTGCCTTGCAACTTGAAAACAAAACAAAACAAGACGAAACAAAACACAGGTTCTGTGTTGAAACCGCATTGGTACAAAGGAAGGTCATCCCCATTAGGGACGTTCTTTTTGCACATATAGGATAATGACAGAGGGATATAGGGCCTGGAGAAAATTCAAACACAAAAGCAGCATTCCATTTCAGCTCTGCCAAACCAACTGAATACGGACCATGTGTCAGAATTGTGCTAAGACAAAATTGGTCACAATTTGGGAAAATCATTGCAAGTAACTTTTAAGAAACAGGAATGCTTATAGATTTTAATTCCTGCTGAGCATAGCACTACAATATTTGCATCAATACAACCTTGAGCACCAGAAATGCATTAGTGATCTTTGTACTTATATAGGGCCTGTGACGCTGATCACCACTTTTTAAGTCTAGGTTGTCTAGGTGCCTGGTCTGGCCTTTATGGAACTGCATTGTCTTAGATTTATGGTTTTGTGTGATTTTGTGTGATTTCCCCACCTGTAATCAGTGACCTAACCAAAAGTAATGTTTTTTGACTATAATTGTTAACAAATACCTCATTATGAAGAACAAGCAAAAGATAACTCTACCAATTCCTAGGTAGAAACGCCCTGTAGTTTGCAATGGAAGCACTTCTCACTTCCCAGGAGAAGGCCAGCTAGTCGACCAGTCACTCACCAAATGGCAGCGAGTGGTGAATTCCCCAACAGGGCAAGGCTGGGTCTCAGATTTGCAGACTCACATAGATGAACGTCTGGAGTAGAATGCTGGCTTCTAATAATTTACATTAACAATGTCACCACCAGGTGGCAGGCAATTCACATCTGCTTGAGTGAGGTCTCCCAGGAGGCAGGGTGCATGAAAGGCCATATTCCAAGGGGTTGTTCATTTGAACAGATCAAAGGAAAAGGGCTAAAGTGTCCATTTTTAAATTCGTGCCATCAGGCTGTGTTACCTCACGATATCCATCTCTAGCATGGGCAGGTTTCTGCCTGGATATGGTCCCTTTCACTGGCCTACAGGACACACTCTCTTCTAAACAGGGTTAGGATGACCACCGTCACCTAGTTCTGGCCTTCCGCGTCCCTTTTTTATGTTACTGGTCTGAAATTATTAACTTTGTTGGGCACCAACTCCTTTCGCCGTCCGACAAAGCCCATGAATCCCTTCTTAGAATAGTAATTTTAAATGCCTACAACAACACATAGGATTATAAATGAAACCATTATACTGAAACATAGTTCAGTCCACTCAGGTTAAGATCCCCTACACCTGACCAATTCATATAGTCTGTCTCCAAATCTGGTATAATAAATTTGACTAGATTTTCCCTTGCTAAAGTAAATTCCTATTTCTGCCTGGCCTCTTAATTATTGCTTCGATTGCCTTAGTTAGAGTTTGGTAAATTTCCAACTCTTTTGTTCTCCTGCTGCACAATCACACACCATTTCCTGGTCGTGTCAGCACATGGCTCAACACATGGCTGACAAAATCCACCATTTCTTCCATCTCCAAGTCCTTAATACAAAGGTGAGAACTAGTAAGAAGCAATGCAGTATAGTGAGACAGCCTAGAGACGGAATCCCCTAATTGTAGCTTGCCTTATACATACCAAGCACTTAGTAAGTTTCAAATTCTACACAGAGACCCACTCCCTGCTCTACTGTAAGTCTGGAGTCAGAAAACTTGTTTTGCAATTCAGTTTCATCTCCCAAGCAACTCTGGGCAAATCACCTAACCCTCTGGGATTCAATTTCCTCATGTGTAAAATATGTAAATAACAGCGATTTTTTTTAACAGGTTTCTGGGTGCGTTTTTTAAATTTTGTTTTGTTTTTTACAGATTTCTGTTTTGGTTTTACAGATTTCCTTATCAGAACTTCTGGAACAATCTATCTGCACTTGCTCTACAGAGCTGGTGTTAGGGTTTTCCTTCCTAGCCATCCTTTCAAATTGCCTCCCTACTTCATCTCCTGGTCATGGATGGGTTACAAGCTACACTCACATGTAAAAGGAAAGGCACAATGACCCAGGACTTCTTCTTCCTCTAAACCTGCCAAACAATACCAACTATGTAGAACTTTGTCACTGAAGTCTAAACCCTGCTAATATTAGAAAGGACCTCCAGCTCTTTTTCCTGTGCTCACCATATCAAAATTCTTTTGAGAAATGAAGAGGGAGCACAAGAAAAAAATTTTTTTTTCTTTCTCTCTCTGAAATACAAGAGAAGCCCTGTTATTAGCCCTCATGGACATATGACAACCTTTCTACAGTCGTCACCACTGTCTTATTCAGAGTGAGGAAAATTCTCTATTTGACATCAGTTCACAGGAAATAATTTCAGCTAGCTACGTCCAACTCCCAAAAACTACACATTTACTAGAAATGTTGTTTAAAGTCAGAAAATGTTCTTATCTCAAAACTTGGAATACACCAGAGCAACTTTTATGTCATGGAGCAGAAACACCTGTTCCCACATCAGCATTTCCACCATAGTTTATCATTGGACTCCTATCCCCCAGTGTCACAGCGTTTACCTCTGCAGCAGGTGTATTTGAAGTTAGAGCAGGCCATACGATGATGAGTGAGACAAAGTCCTTGCCCTCTAAGAATTTACTATCTTGGTACAGGTTTTAATACTGGCATCATCACACATCAGTTATAAAGTAATTTCTTACCATCAATGGTACCATTACTGACCTACTAAAGAGAGTGGATAATTTCCTTTCTTCTTTATAAATTAGATCACATTTAAAGTCATCCCTATAGTTGTATGTGGATTATTCCAATTTGCTTTCTTGAGTGAGATAGAAATGGGTAGAGTTACAGTGACACTCAGATTTTACACAAGGGATATGCAAACATCACATTTCACAGAGAGAAAGAGGGCCCTGAGAACAGCTGCCCTGGTACATGCAATGATGTGTTGACTTTGATAATTACAAGAAAGTTAAGACATGGCTCCTGGCCTTAAGGAGCTTATAATTAGCAGTATCTATCAAATAACCATATGGATAAGATATAATTAAGAGCTAAATTGTGGAGTTTAGACAATGGACCTGGGGGAGAGCAGGACCCAGGGAGGAATGACTTCATATCAGTCTTGGAACATTTTATAGAAGTGGGGCAGTTCAGTGTTGAGGAGGTTTTGACAGGTGAAAGTCATAGAGACAAGCATATCAGAGAGAGGAGGCTTCTCCAAAGTGAGACTGATTGCTGCTCCTGGTGTCTTCAAGAGTCTTCCTACATCCCTGCGAATGTACTCAGAGCTATAGCTCTCATCAGGAGAAACTTCAAATCCACCCACTTCTCTGCATCCCTACCCACCTCCACCTTAACTCAGAACCTCATCAGGGCTCACCCATATTTCTGCTACAGCCAGCAAATCGCTCTCCCAGCCTCCACTATTGCCTTTCTTGAATCCATCCTCCACAGAATGACCCTCTCCATATTAAATTGACCAGATACTAACTCCTTTGCTTAAAATCATTGAGTGACTCACCTGCTACCTCCAGGAAGAAGCCCAACCATGGGATACAAGACCTTTTATAGTATAGTTGTCACTTAGTCTTCAGCCTTATCTCTTGCCTTTTCCCCACTTCCATCCTTCTCCCCAGCTATTAAATTATTTGTATCAGTTGAGTCAGGTTGCCACAACAAAATACCATAGGCTGGGTGGCTGAAACAATAGAAATACACTTCTAGGGACTGGAAATCTGAGATCAAGGTGCTAACAGGATCAGTGTCTGGTGAGAGCTCTCCTTGGGTTGTAGATGGTGGACTTCTTCCTGACTTCACATAGCCTTTCCTTGGCACACATGCATAGAGAGTGAGAAAGAGATGAGTAAGCTTTCTTATGTCTCTTCTTGTAAACACAGTAATCCTATCACATCTGGGCTCTACCCTTATGCCTTAATCTATCCTTAATTACCTCCCAAAGGCCCTGTCTCCAGATACTCCAATACTGGAGTATCTGGAGATAGGGCCTTATTCAATATGTGAATAAGGGAAGGAACACAACTTTGAACCCATACGGTTGCTATTCCCAGAGCACACCATATTTTCCCACATAACCCAATGCCTTTGGACCCAAAGCTGTTCCCTCTACCTGGTATGCCCTTCTCTGAGCCACTCCCTAACACCCTCCTCTTCCACCCCCTCTACCTCTTATCTTTATTTTGATAATTGCTTTTTCCTCTTGAGGCTCAGTTCAGGCTGGCCCGTGTTTTCTAGAGTAGGCTCCAATGGGGGTCTCTGTGCCTCCATTGGAAATGAAATATAGTTAACTAATGCAGGACTGTGAATTCCTTCAGGGAGAAACTATGTCTTATCGTGTGGGAAAAAGTGTGGATTTGCCTGTGGTTTTCTCTTCCGGAGAGTTAATGAGCATGGAGATCGACTTGGTGGAAGATGATGTACTTTCCTATGCTGGAATACCCTGTCTCTACATGATGATATCTGTGATCTGTGCTTTCTCAGGAGTTAAAGAGCCAACATGCAATTTTTATAATATTTAGATGAAAAATGTTAAATTGTGCTCATTTGAAAAATAAGGTATGGTATATGTCTTCTTGTGACAGTGTTCAGGTCTAATATGTGTCCTATTTGTTTTATACATCTCACATTATTAGGATATTTTAGACATATTTTCTCTTTCTCTTTTTTTGCCAAGGGTCAGTAATCAGGGTTATCTTTTATTCTGCTATCAACTATCAGAGTTGTCTTTTATTCTTTCCCTAAATCATGACTTTTGACGGTTTCAATTATGTAAAGCACTGATCAGAAATAGAGAACAGTTGAGGGTTACTAGGGGGAAGATGGGCAGGGGGATGGGTTAAATGGGTGATGGGTTAAGGAGGGCCCTTGCAGTGATGAGCACTAGGTATCGTATGTAAGTGATCAATCACTAAATTCTGTATGTGAAACTGATATCATACTGTATATGTTAGTTAACTGGAATTTAAATAAAAACTTAGAAATAATGAAAAAAAAGTCTTATCCTTATCCTTATCCATCATCGTATCCCTAATGCTTAGCATAGTGGCTGGCACATGTTTGTTGCACGCAGGCATCTGTGAATAAATGAATTAATGAATGAATGATGAATGCTAAGTAAGGCAAGGCCATGTTATGCGAAAAAATGAGGCAAAAAATTTAGGCTAGATTAAATAAGTAGTGTGAAGGCCTTATATGCCTTTCATCATAAAAATGTGATTCAAGTGGTTTTAGAAGGATGATTAGGAAGGTTTATTCAAGAAGGCTAGAGGATGGGTAAGGAAACCACCTAGGAGAGTATCATAACAATCCTATAGTAATGTAATGGTACTAGAAATAGTAATGGTAACAATTATATCTAACATTTATTCAATCCTATATGCCAGGCGATGGCATTTTTGCTTTGTTTTGTTTTCAGTTTTTTGTTTTTTTTTAATTGAAGGATAGTTGACACACAATGTTACCTTAAGCTTAAAGTGTACAACATAGTGATTCCACAAGTTTATACATTATGCTATGCTTACCACAAGTATAGCTACCATCTGTCACCTTACACCACTTTGACTATATTCCCTATGCTGTATCTTTTATCTCCATGACTTTTTCATTCCATATCCAAAAGTACCATGCACTGTTTTAAGTGTTTCAAATATATTAACTTATTCTCACAAGAACCCCAGACTAAGGGATTAAAAAGGATATATGTAAAACACACATTATTTTTATCCTATTTCACATAAGGAAGCTGAAATAGAGAGAGATTGGGTAACTTATCCAAGGTCATAAAGCTAGGAAGTGACAGAGATTAAAGGAAAACTATGAGATATTTCAAAGGGAAAAAGAAACACAGCTTGATAAAAGTCAAAATATAATGGGATGGGAGAGGCAAAGGCCTTTAGGTTTCTCACCCAGGAAAAGAGAAAACTGAAGAAGTCAGTTTAAGAAGTCAGTTTGTTAAGAGATGTTATGGCTGTTGGGGACAAATAAGCCTTGATGTCGTAACTGGACATCTCCATAAATATTCATAGCAATCCTGCATAGTCCTACTGAAAGTTTACTATAACCGACTTGTCTAGGTCTAAAGAGTTGCAAACGTGGATTTTATAGGACATTTTTAAAGGTATTGGCTTTATATTCTGTTGGCAAAGCGGAGTCAGTGAAGCATCGTGAACAGCAGGTAAATATGGTTTTAGTTCATTTGAGCAACCAACTGAAAGCTGGAATTGAGAAGGACTTAGTGAAGTCAGGGACACAGGTTAAGAGTTAAAGGGTTTCTACATTTAAAAATGATTGAAGTGGGGCACCTGGGTAGCTCAGTGGGTTAAAGCCTCTGCCTTCGGCTCAGGTCACGATCCCGGGGTTCTTGGATCGAGCCCCATGTCAGGCTCTCTGCTAAGCGGGAAGCCTGCTTCCTCCTCTTTCTCTCTCTGTCTGCCTCTCTGCCTACTTGTGATCTTTCAAATAAATAAATAAAAAATCTTTAAAAAAAAAGATTGACGTGGTAAATTTAATATTACATATATTTTTCCACAATAAAAAAGTTAAGAAGCCGTTTTAGGAGTACAGGTAAGAGATGATAAAGGCATGATCTGGGGAAGGGTCAGGGGAAATGTAATAAGGAAGAGTTACTGAGTCATCCATCCCCCCAGTTATTCTAGCTAGATTCATACGAGTTATTTATTATTTAACATTTATTGACCTGGTACTAAATGCCAGGCACTGTGCTGGGGCACAAAGATGAATAACAATCTCTATCTTCAACTGCATAATGCACTCAATTGTCTAGTGAGATAAACAGACACATATGCAATATTCATAATACAACATATCAGGGCAGCATTGGAGACAAGTCAAAGGCATTATGGAAGCACAGAAGAGGGCAACCTATTGGTTGTGGCAATAGGGAGGAGTTCTGAGACATGGTGGCTCCTGAGTTGGGTCTTAAGACAATAAAGAAGATTTTGCCAGGTGAAGGAAAATTGGAGGGAGAAGGGCATTCTGAGTAGAAAAGAACACATGAGGTGTTGTTGAAATATTTGCTGGGATGCATAGAGGCACAAAGGAAGGGACTGAGATGCCCTGGCACTCAAGGGACCCATGTTACTCCAGCACACCCACTCCTCCCTTGACAGGACCCATTCCCTTTGCCCATAAATGGTGGTGGAGCCCAGAATCCCAACAATCTCAGGTGGGAAGAGCAGCTCTATCACGCAAGGCAGACAGCTTAATGCCTTTGGAGGCAATGGGAAACAGCTCCTATGAAGTTCCTGGGTCCCACTCCAGAAGGCAAAGCAATGGAGAGGGTCTTTCAGAAGATTTGGACGACAGTGTAAACCTCAGGAATGGTGTAGTTATCACCAAGAGAAGATTATGAGTGGGGAAATGGAAGATTCCTCAGGTTAACTTTAGAATTTTATTAATGAGTGCTCATGGGACACAGCTTAGAGATTCCCAGAATAATTATAGTAGTCACCTGAGGGGAAATGAACTTCCAGGGGTGCCTCTAACAGTGGCTAAAGGCAGAAAAATGCATTGTGTACTGGATAAAAGCAGCCCTCTAAGTCAAGCATACTTGCTTAAAATTTGCTCTACCAGCTAATAACTATCTGAACTTTTGTTAAGCTTTCTGAGCCTCTACTACTTTTTCTATAAAATGAAGATTATAATAATATCTGCTACATGATGCTTCCATGACAACTAATAATAAGAACACCCCTGTCCTTTGCATAGTCCCTAATACACGGTAAGTAAGATTAGTCACTACAACCATTAGTACAGTCAGAAGAATGAGACATACAGAAATGGGAAGATCAGTGGTAACATTTTCATATTTATAAGGTAAGTCAGTTATCTTTTTAAAAGAGTTAGTTTTCTAGATGTTTCCCTCCCATGGAGTGAAGGATACCTATGTAATTAGTCTTTTTAATGACTAAATATCTATTTATGAAGCAAAAAATGGGGGAAGTTATAGGTTATTGAGAAATTGCTTTCAGTTTACTGGAAATACAAAATAAAATATGCCAATTATGTCTCAACATTAACTTTGGAGTAAACTAATTGACAATAATTTTCTATTTCTGTTCTTATTTTCATAGTTTCCTTGTTTAGTAAAACCAAGTGGTCCAGTTAATGAAGTTAGTTCCATAAATGAAGCTGACGTCCTCAGAGATTCTTCCAGGGGAAGGGCTGATGTTTCACAAACAGGGTAAAGGAGCACACAGCAGCTATTTCTGGAGCTGAAAAAGGGAACATCAACACATTTCAGTTTTTCCCCTTGGGAAATTGTGCCAGGTACACATTTTACATTTTCACATATTAGGAAGCTAAATATCTTAAAATATAGGAACTAATTCGGTTCCAGTGCTATATATTAACAATCCTAAATCACTCTTATCCTGTAAAACCAAAAGTTAAGTGAAATGAAGCTTTCTATTTTTTTTTTTATAAAAAGAAAAATAAAGCCAAGGAGGGAAATGATGCCTGCCTTCTTCAGAAGTAGAATTCTAAAGGATAAAAATATAATTTATAGGGAAAAACATAAAATTCATCTATGTGAAACTCAATCTTGTATTCATTTTGGAAAACAATACTCCCAGTACTGTAATGAAACTGATGCCTTAAAAAAAAATTGAGAGTACATGGGGTGGCTCAGTTGGTTGATCATCCAACTCTTAATCTCAGCTCAGGTCTTGATCTCAGGGTTGTGACTTCAAGCTCTGCATTGGGCTCCATTCCCAGCCTGGAACCTACCTGAAAATTAAATACATACATACATACATACTGGGGGTACAAAATTATCTGACAATGTTAACAATTTCTGCCTTGCCCATTGAGACAAAAGATCTTCAAAGCATGCAAACAAGTCAAATATAGTTAAGAGGGAACTGAATTCCAAGACATGGAGAAGAGTGAAAGACCACTGTTTATCGGTCACAATAAATATTACCATACATTCAGACCAAGATATATCACAGGATACAAAAAGAATGTGCAGGTGCAGTCAAGGACCCAGATAGATTATTAGTGAGAAATCATAGAGAAATAAAGAATCTTAAGACTTGAGAAAAAAGATACCTCTCTCTTCCAAAAAGGTTAGCCTAAGAAACTACCAAAAAATAAACTTTGTATCTATACCTAACAAAATCCTAAAATTATCTATGACTTGCCAATACTTCAGACACAAAAAAGTGGTCACAATGACTGACAGAAACCAGACAGGTTCACTAAAGGAAAGAATTGCTCAACTAAGCAGCAGTTAAGGAATTTCGCAGACACCAAATACCAGGATTTTAGCAATGCAATTTAAAAGCGTCTCAAAAACCCTCATGAACCAAGGACATATTCACATGCTTAATGTAGGTGAATTCATAGGTGGTTGAATAATGTTAAAGATGAATGAAAATCTACTTAGAAGCTTAAGGAGTTTTGATCTGGTCTACTTCTTTTCTGTAATGATGGTGAAAGGACACCAAGAAGGCACATAAATTGCATGATTATTTCATTGAATTAGAGAATAAAAAGACTTTTTTAAATTATAGAATAAATAGTTTTATAGAGGCAAATAGATCTTTGCCTTTTTTCCAAGACTGGTGAAAAATTGGGTCCAAAATAAGTAAGGTGAAATTTATGAAATATAAATAGAGAATTTTACCTACCAATTCAGAAGGTAAATATGTAAAGCATTTCTAACTTTATCTTTAGAATGACCCTGTGAGGTAGGTATTATATTGGTCGTGTTGTAGATGATAAAACCAAGGTTTGCTGAATTAGTAGTTTTCCCAAGTCATATTACAATTTCTTCCATTGTCACATCTCCATTTATTCAGTCTGACTTCCTCTTACCAGGAATCTTGTGATTACATTGGGCCTACCCAGGAAATCCAGGATAATCTCCTCATCTCAAAATCTCTAATTTAATCCTATCTGCAGAGTCTCTTTACATACGTATAAAAGAACATTCACAGCTTCCAGAGATCCAGATGTGGACACATTGGAGGACTATTGTTCAGCCAAACCAAACTGTGCATAGCGAGCAAGGTGAGGAGTGGTTGGAGGTGACTAAGAACTAAATTACATGGGCCTTGAAAGCCGTCATAAGAATCTTGGGTTTTACCATATATTAAATGGAGAGCTATGTAGAGCAATGACACAGCTGAACTTGTGTCTTTAGAGGATCACTGCAGTGGCTGTATTGAGAAGAGATACAGGGACACATGATGCAAGAACAGTGAGAAGGTGCTTGCGGTGGTCTAGGAGACAGAGGTGGCAGCTCATACCAGGCTGGTAACACTGAAAGTGATCAGAAGTGGTTGGATTCTGGAGATAACTTTGAAGAGTAGATCCAACATGACAGATTCAATGTGCTCAGAGAAAGAGTCGTCCAAGGATTATTTCATTTCAGTCTGAGCAACTTGACTTGCCATCAACTCAAATGGAAACTTTTGTAAAAAGACTAGTTTTGGAGGGGTAGTTAGAATAGAACCACACATTCTGCTTTTTAGTCGGTATTATTATGACTACTAGACATCTAAGTCTAGATATTGAATGGAGAATTGTATTTAGGAATCTGGAAGTTAGAAGAAAATTCAGAGTTACAAATATCAATATGGGCATATAGGAATTGTCAGCTCATAGGTAATGTTTTCAGCCATAAGACTAGATGAGATCATCAAGGGGTTAAGTGTAAGATAAATAAGAAATGATTAAGGATAAATTCTCGAGCACATCCTCATAAGGAGGATGAGAAGAAGGGAAGCCATAAACAGGGGCTAAGAGAAAATGACAGTGAAAATGCAGTTTCCTGGAAGACAAGTAAGAGAATATGTATTTTAAGGATGATGAATTATTAAATGTGACCTGTGAGATGAACAGTGAGTACTGGATTGACCAACCCATGTGATCTGGGATAATCTGATAACTCAGAGTGGTAATGGCCAAGACTCTGAACAGATATAGATAAATCACTTAGAACAATCGCTTCCAAACTTTGCTGCATTTTTGGAATCAATCACCTGAGAATCTATTTAAAATAGTGATACCTAGGCACCCCCCCCCCAAAAAAATCCCCACACCACTCTGATTAGCATTTTGTAAGCTCTCTAGCTGAATCTAATGGACAGCAAAATTGGATACACACTAGTTTAGAACAATGCCAACATCTAGAAAACCTTTTTGGTATGATTAAGTTGAGGAAGCTTGGTGGGAAGGGACAGGGTTTGTGGGGGAAAGAGAGTGGAAATTATTGTGCAATTGACAAATTGTAAATTTATTGCTCATTATCCAAGGGTTACCTTGGCAAGTATAATTACATCCTATCTTCCTCATTCAGCACCAAAACTTTTGGTTCTTATACCAAAATTAAGTAGATACTTAGCTCTGCTCAGCAAATGTTGGACAAAGGCAAAGAAAATGTATCTAAGAATGAGACTATACCTCCAAATAGTGGGCAAAGCCAGAATGCCAAGACTAAATAAGAGCCAATGAAGAGTTACCTTCAGCCCCAGTGATAATTTGTAGTGACACTTTCTAAGCAGCTCCGAAAACAGTTTATACCACCACTTCAGACTGCCTGAAGAATTAAGATCACAGATAGGTTTTATTTCTTCTGTAGCTGATGTAACCCTACCCAAACTATTTTTTCTCCCTCCTAGAAATCTTGCAGCTGTGAGTTTTATGCCAAGTCGCATGTTTCAAACAAAGTTCAATAAAGAAGGCCTAATTCAGATAACAAGAGACTCTCTGAGATTCTTTATACACCAGCTGTTAACTTTTGTGTTGAAATGCTGGTTGGATATTTGATGCTTTCCTTTAATTCAGAAAAGCACTTAAAGCACTTAGGGAAGCACTGGATTGATTTTCAATTTGGGAATCCCATGTCTGCAGAGCAACTCAGAAATAGTTCAATAAAATTTTGTGAGTAAGTTTTCTGCTCTAGCAAGCAGGTAAAATGGAGTTAAAATGCATTCTGGAAAGACAAAAGTTTGCTTATGATGCAGTAAGAAGTTCACACAGAAAGAAACGTGCATGCAATCAGGAGGGAAATCGATGCGAGCCCCCTAAAAGGAGGATTCCAAGGTTACTCGAGGGAGTCAAAGATTAAAAGTTGGGGTGGCAATTTAAAAGAAAAAGGAATGCGAGAGATCCCTGATCAGACAGAACTGGTAGATAGAAGAATAAAGAACTAATGATTAGGAATAAGAGAGACAAGATATGAAAGAAACAGGCAAAAAAGAGAGTCCCCAAACAAGAGAGAAGAGGCATAAGAAGGTCAATTAACATGGCAAACTTTGGGACCGGGAAAGGAAAAGGGAGTGTGCCTGGAACTAAAAGGGACGGTGGTTATGCCAGCAGCTGGGAGAAAGCCACTCATATCCTGTTTTGAAAGAAGGTCAAACTCCCTGTTTTCTGTCATTGCTGATGACTTTTCAAACTGTTATCCCTACAGCAAAAAAGCATCAGAGTAAAACAAAACTATCTGCAGATGACAGAAATTAAAACAGTTGTGGCTGACTTATTGCTGATCATTTTCAAATGTGAAAGGTCTGGTGAAAGTTCATAACAAGAGTGGTATAACTGACAAGCAAATTTGACTTATATGTGGCATGAAAAACAAGATAATAACGTCCTTTCAAGATGCTTCAGTAAATGTCTATAAGGACCACGCATAAGCCTATTTGCAAAGAAGTCGGTGGATGTTGTATCTGATTTGTAAAATTAAATGAAGATACAGAAGAAATACTTTTGAGATAGAATAATCCTGAGACATAACACACATACCAACAGTATGCAAATAGCATGTTAAGAATATCCTAAGACTATCGAATAAAGAGATCTAGTAAGTCTGCAGTACATCATAAAACTTAAAGCATGAATCTGATGTACATCCTCAACTGAGAGTCACTGGCCTAGAAGATATTAGATCCAAATGAAGCATGCTTATAGCCAATAAGAATTTTAAATGATAACTGAAATCCATGAGTAATAACACTTTAGCATTTAGTTTCATGTCTAATATCATCAGACAAAATAGCACCAAGCAGAAACATGTCATGGATAGCAAGAGCATTGACAAATCCCTAGGAACTTCATATACAGGATGCAGTTTCTGAATTATTTATATTAACAATATTTTGTTTATAAAAAACTTTACCTCGGGGAGAATAAACATCTCTTTTGATTCAACAACTCTTCTCATGTAACACATTGATAGGAATACAGATTTCTTTCTAAACCTAATCATTTCTAGTATTTTTTACAAGGTGAATGAACAAGTCTTTGTGATTTTGCAGGGACCCCCCCTGGGAAATCACAAATAAAGTTTTAGGTGCAAAAGATATCCTGTAAGTTTTACTCTTTTTTTTTTTTTT
>NW_022632077.1:314-17756 GCF_010015895.1 Lontra canadensis | reverse complement strand
GAATGAACCAAGCTACTCTCCTCTCTGTGTTTGCAGCTCCTGCAGAAGTGACCTTTTCCTTCGATGTGGGGAACGGGCGATGTGAGGTCACAGTGCGGTCTCCCACTGCCTTTAACGACAACCGGTGGCACCACGTGAGGGCTGAGAGGAATGTGAAGGAGGCGACCCTTCAAGTGGACCAGCTCCCCAGCAAGACGCAAGCTGCGCCCACAGACGGCCATGCCCGCCTGCAGCTCAACAGCCAGCTCTTCGTGGGTGAGTGTGGCTGCCCTCTGGCTGCGCCGTGCTGGTGGACACAGAGAAGTCACGAGTCGTGTGCACCCGCTGTGATGGCAGCAGGTGCACGCGGCTCCTGTCGGCGCCGCGGACTGAGCGCTCCAGCAAGAGTCGGGCTCTCTTTCCACAGACGGTTGTTAATACAGTTTCCATAGTGTGTTGTTCAGAATCATGGTTTCCATAGATTTCCAAGGTCACGGATGAGATAATGGAGGTCCAGAGAGAGCGAGTGACACAGTCTAGAAACTGAAAAAGAAGAGAAACCCAGACCCCAGTGGGTGGATTACCAGGCTGGACCTCAACGGTACTGATGACCTGTGTTCGCTTTAGTGACTTCTTATCAATGCTGTTTATAAAACGGTTAGCAAATTTCATCCAGAACTCCCGGCTTCACTTCTCAATGCACTCAGGGAATCTGCTGTGTGACTGTGCCCGAGTTCTCCTGTGTCCCTTCTAACACAGACTGCAGGAGGACTCACGTGGCTGTGTCGCCCTCCTTGCAGACACCGGGGTCAGAACCAGTCTGGTTCCATTCTCGCTGCTGGTGCTTCAGGGATGAAAGCTCTGGGTAGTGGAAGTTTTCCTTTTCATGTACTCACTTATTATTTGTAAGACTTTTTTTCTTTTTCTCAAAGGGAGAGATAAGTTTTGCTACATTACTTTTCAGACAATCCATTCTAATTTGGAAAGCAAGCAGATCAATGAGGTAGCTCTTCCTTGGTCATTTCTCATATGTTTTCAAGTAAATAAGGAGCTTGTCCAATTAGGAACTAATCTAAATCACAGATTAGCCCACAGTCTGCTTTGCCAGAGGACACCTACAGCTTCTGGAGGCTGTGCTATGCAGGGAGGTGTGTGTGTGTGTGTGTGTGTGTGTGTGTGTGTGTGTACAACCCATGACACGGAAAACTCCAAGGCCCCCAGACTGGAGATTAGGCTCGTGTGAGGCATGTTAGAGAGAGAGCTACTCAGTGTTCAGTGACTGTTACCCTCCTGACCTCAGAGCTGGCAGGCTGGAGTGAGGCAGGCCTGAGCCTGGGTATTATTATTCTTTTTTAAATATTTTATTTATTTATTTGACACAGAGAGAGAGAGAGAGAGATCACAAGTAGGCAGAGAGGCAGGCAGAGGGGGCCGGAAAGCAGGCCCCCTGCTGAGCAGAGAATCCGATGCGGGACTCGATCCCAGGATCCTGGGATCATGACCTGATCTGAAGGCAGAAGCTTAACCCACTGAGCCCCCCAGGTGCCCTGAGCCTGGGTTTTAATGTTACCCCTAATTTCTTTCTTTGCCTGGTCCTCAATTCCTTTTTCATGGCATT
Organism: Lontra canadensis; assembly: GCF_010015895.1. NCBI lineage: Eukaryota > Metazoa > Chordata > Mammalia > Carnivora > Mustelidae > Lontra > Lontra canadensis. Next base: position 16,159 of record NW_022632077.1, on the reverse strand, counting down.
GTTAATGGGAGCATTTCTAAGAAAGGATGGTATTACATATATAATTTGTTATTATATATAATATATGTATTATATATAACAAGTGTATAATAAATAAGTAACAAAATATGTATGACAGATGCATATATAAATTATAATGTATATTACATATTAACCCTATACAATGTATATATTTGCATGTTACAAATTTGTAATATATATTATATTGCAAAGATTTTCAACTATCTAACTTTATCATGCCCATCACAGTTTATACACTTAAACTTTAAAAAGGAGAGATGGTCTTTTTTTTTTTTTTTAATGAAGGAACTGACTTAAAAATGTGCAAATCTTTCTAAATAGAACTTGAAGAAATACTTTTTAGAATAAATATTTATGAAGCTAAACTTCAAAAATATTTCTGTCTGTGGTTTACTCGATACCGTTTGATGATTCTTAGTATGAGGTCACAGCCTAGGTTTTCAAAATCGCATGTGTTTGTAAAGCTTCCGGCGGGTCCCTTTTCTGATGCGATCGGTCGGCCCGCAGTTGGACGTATGGTGGAAACGCCACCGAGAACCCCAGGGCACAGCTGTAGTTGTTTCCCTTGTAGGCGGGACGGCCACCAGACAGAGAGGCTTCCTGGGGTGCATTCGGTCGCTGCGGTTGAACGGGCTGGCCCTGGACCTGGAAGAAAGGGCCACGATGACGCCAGGCGTGGACCCAGGCTGCCCGGGACACTGCGGCAGCTACGGACACCTGTGCCTCAATGGAGGGAGATGTAGGGAGAGACCCAGGGGCATCGTCTGCGACTGTGCCTTCTCTGCATATGACGGGCCATTCTGCGAGAGCGGTGAGTGTGCCCTGGGCAGGACAGGGAGAGGCAGGCACCCTATTTGGCTGTTTTTGCCTTGTGTTTCTGGCATTTTACCCTTTCTCTATGAAAGGATAAGGTAGTTCTCTGTGATCAGCTAAAGGAGACTTGTTTCTCTCCCAAATTTGTCCATTTATGATTCTGTTCTTGAGAAGCTTGTGATGACTTCTGTTGGATTCAGCATCATTCACGCGACACTGAGACAGACAATAACTCTAAGTGTATGTTTACACTCGGCATTTAATGCTGTGTAACTCTGAGATGAAGCATTTTGTGGGCTATAATAAAATACCGTTACTTGGTTTGATGTCATGCGAATATACACAGGGATAAGTTATCTTTTTATCCATACTTGGTTACCTTTTTAATCAAATATTTCTGAATTTAAAAAAAACAACAACAAAGCATGACATTCTCACGTTCTCTCTTGATAGACTAAGGGTTAGAGATAGTGTGTAAATGCACATAGAGAAGAGCCTCACCTTGACTTCATGCTAACATAACAAAAATGAGTGTCATTCCAGAGATTTCTGCATATTTTGGAACTGGCTCGTCCGTTATCTACGACTTTCAGGAACATTCTAACTACACTGCCAGCAAGAACTCAAGCTCCTTTGCAGCTTTACTTCATGAGGGTCTGACGCTGGCTGGAGAAGTGGCCACACTGAGCTTCCGGACCACAGGGACGCCCAGCTTACTCCTCTATGTGAGCTCCTTCTACGAGGAGTACCTGTCTGTGATCCTCGCCCCCAATGGTGAGTGTCGAGACTATAAGAACGAGGAGGCTGAATTAGAAAATAAGGACCACAATGAGGGGGACCCTTTAGGTGTTTAACTACAAGAAGGAAACACAATTTCATGGCTTGCCATGCTTGTTACACTAGTTCATGATAACCCTCAAGTGTTTATCACTAAAGTTCACATTTCCATGATTACATTTAAGATACATTTCCCCCATGGAAGTTTGATCATTTTAGGTATTTGATGTGCCGCTAGGCATCTTGCTATTCTGGGAAGTCTTTCCTTCTGTACGTGAATAACTTAGTTCTGTAATTCACTTTGAAATAAGATAGCTCACTTTGTACATGGAAAATATTTCCTCCTCCTTCTTAGCAAAGTAAAGAAGTATATTAAACTATCTAAAACCCATGATTCCTATGCATCACATGAATAGGATTGTTCTTTACTCATTGGTGGCTGGGAAGCCATTCATGGCAATGTCTACATACGAAGAAAAGTGGGATGAGAGGTACCCAACTCATGGCCACCAAGTCTTTCCAAGATGGAGCATTAGCCCAAGCTGTGACCTCACTTCACAGAGCAGAAGGGCAGAGACCTACTTTCTGGAAGATCTGTTCCAGGCAGTACGGGGTCATGGGGCAGTGGGCATCCCTGTGAAGGACATCAGCAGATTTAGATGTTGTAGCAAATCATTGGTCTTTCTTTTGTTTCTTGATTATGGCAGAAACATTAGGAAAAAAATTCTAGTTGTGCAAAAAAATTCATTATGCAAATGTCAGCAATACATTAAAATGCATTAAAATAAGTCACATTAAAAGAAGTGATGCTTATAGAACCTGAATGTTAATGCAATATTGCTTGAGGTTTTACCATTAAATGCTATGAATATCCCATGAATAATTAACTTCGAGCCCAGCTCCGAGTTCCTATATGCTTAACTTAGAATTTTTTTCCTTTTGTTAAGGAAAATGGAAGAACTTGGGGAAAGACCATTTGGGCTTGACTTTTAAAATAGTGTAATCAGATTCTGAATTCAGCCTGGAATAGCACATAAATGATCACTCTTCCAGGAATAGAGACTCTTGGGGTCCTTAAGCAAATGCTCAATAAAGTCAAATTATAGGAAATAAACAAAAACAATGTGTGCTTTAGAACCTGTATTGACGGTTTTTATAAAATTCCATTTTAGTTAAAAATGCCATTTTTTTGGTCTTGTTTAGGAAGTTTGCAGATCAGGTATAAGCTGGACAGGCACCAAGAACCTGACGTTTTTAACTTTGGTTTTAAAAACTTCGCCGATGGGCGGCTTCACCAGGTGACGATTCACAGAGAAGCGGCGGTGGTCTCTGTAGAGGTAAGGGGTAGAGTCACAGCAGCAACAGTAACCAAAGCTGTGGCATTCAGTGTATGACCTCCAGCAAGGCTTTGAGAATAAATCCTAGTAAAAGAGATACACGTTCAGCAGTCTTCCCAGAAAGTCCTGGGGACAGAAAACGCAGTCAGTGTTTTCTTCAGCAGAGTCATTCGTTTGTTTAGCAAGAGGCTGACATGGTTCTTGTTAATATTTGCCCGTGAAAATGCCAAGCTGTCCTCCTCCATAGGGGAATGTTGCCCACTTTTTCCCAGCGATTACTGGAGACATTCTGACGAGAATAAGAGCCTATTTCCATCTGACTACAAAAGAGCAAAGGTGGCAGAAATGTTAACACAAGGGGAAAAGCAAGATTTTGCTTAAAGTGGGAATACATTTTTTAAAAGCCTCAGTGTTTGAATTATTCATTGTCACTGGGTTTTGAAGAATAACCTTTATATATTGAATCTGTGCCAGTAATACCTTTTTTGGCTTGTGTTACTAATTTCTGTTTGAAATAAGCAAAAGCTTTAAGGTTTGAAATAGCTTATTGCATTTCTTTGCGGATCCTACCAATTACAGATCCCTAAACCATGAAGACAAATAAAGGGGAAAGAATAGGCAATGGGGTCGTGTGAAATCCGAGGTATTAGAACAGTTGCTGTGAAACTGTTTCTCCTTTGTGACAGCCGAACATATGGCTCATTTTTACCGTTTTCCTTGATCTCCCTCAGACTCCCATTCTCTTATCACCAAAATTACTCGCCATTTTGATGTTTGCTTCTCGTGGAATATTTAATAGGTTAACCAGAATTCAAGGAGACAAGTCGTCCTGTCGTCAGGAACAGAATTCAATGCTGTCAAATCCCTTATGTTGGGGACAATTTTAGGTAAGTGTCAGAAAGAACATCGTCCCCCCACCCCCAACTCCCGACATGGATCAGAAGTGTCAGGTTGCAAACACGAGAAGGGTTCATGAGGCTGAAAGAAGCTCCTTGTCGTATTCATGGTTTCCCAGCAAGTGACAATCAAGGTAGAAGCAGCCCTTTTGTCCGAGTGTGCCTGTAATCACCAGTGAGGGCTGTCTGCTAGGTGAGCCACAGTGACCCCTGAGAAGTGTCTCCACATGTGCCCTCTCACTTGGCAATCAAGCTGAATGAAACTTGGTATTTTTATAACAATTGAGGAAAGGCTAAATCAAAGCAGGTGTCACCTTCACAAATTGTATATTAATCAGGGGTCAAATGCAGAAATCACCCAATGGTAAATATAGATTTACATTTACAAGAAGAAAGGACTTACATTTTCTTAGAGCAAGTGAGTACGTGTTGGGCGGTAGGCTGGGCCCTGCTCTGAGGTGTGTTCAGTGCTCCAAGCTACCCTTGGAAGGTCAGGATCTGAAGACCCCCCCACACCCTTCAGGGCTGTGAGTTATTCTCCATAAAAGTAGCAGAGTAAAAGCATACCAGACTACTTAAGCATCAAATTGTTTATACCTTTGTTTCCCCCCTTGTCACCAAGAATTAAATTGAAATACAAATAAAGTTTGGAAGGTATTTTTTCCTTTTGATTGTTTAAATTGTAAACTGTATGAGCTGTGGATATTTAAAGCTGTTTGGGAGAAACCCTCTTGTGGTCTTGGGTAGAATTCCTGCTCTGGTACGTGACACTCATCTGGCTGTGTTCGGTCCGAGATAATTCATGGACTCTTTACTACCTTTTCAGCTATTTGTACCTAGATTCTTTGATCATTTCTTATATCCCCGACACATAAAACATCCTACAGACGCTGGAGATTTAGAGACAGCCCACGAGGACATGTTCAAAATAGGGTGAGAAGCATAGTAACTGTTAAAACGGTGACATTTTTCTAAAAGATGATGGGCAATAAGATTATGAGTTCTTATTTTTCAGAGGAAATGGGGCAGATCGCAGCGTGCCCTTGTAAATGGTAAACGCCGATGCTCATCGTTTAGATGGTAGAGGGGACGGGAAGCTCCGTGTTGGTCCTGGGAGTTACAGGTGCAGGTTAATACAGTGAAGCAGGGTCCCGAGGTTCTTTCTCGTGAAGACAGTCTTGGCATCGTATAATGGATACCAAATTTGTGCCAAAGTGGTGGTCCTGCTTTCTTTTCTTTTTTTTTTTTTAATTTTTTAAATTTATTTTCAGCGTAACAGTATTCATTGTTTTTGTACCACACCCAGTGCTCCATGCAATCCGTGCCTTCTCCAATACCCGCCACCTGGCTCCCCCAACCTCCCACCCCCACCCCTTCAAAACCCTCAGATTGTTTTTCAGAGTCCATAGTCTCTCATGGTTCACCTCCCCTTCCAATTTCCCCCAACTGCCTTCTCCTAACTCCCCATGTCCTCCATGCTATTTGTTATGCCACACAAGTAAGTGAAACCATATGATAATTGACTCTCTCTGCTTGACTTATTTCACTCAGCATAATCTCTTCCAGTCCCACCCATGTTGATACAAAAGTTGGGTGTTCATCCTTTCTGATGGAGGCATCATACTCCATAGTGTATATGGTGGTCCTGCTTTCTAACTGGGCCTTAGTGTGGATAAAGGGTTGGGCCCCATGATGTGTTGGCAGAAAGGCTTAGCTGTGGCTCGCTGTTCCTGCTCCCTCTGCATGTGCGGAGTGGGCCTCCAGCAGCTGCCGCAGGAATGCAGACGAGCACAGTTGGTTCCCTCCAGCGCTGGGAGAAGTCTGTAGCTCATACAGCCCATGGGAGAGGGAGGGGAACAGCTCAGTCTCTAATGTATGACTTCAGGTATGTTTTCTAGGCATTTCTGGACATCCATGTTTTTGTGATATGAGTAGATTTTTTAATTATTTTTTAAAGTTTTTATTTAAATTCAAGTTGGCTGACATACAGTGTAATATTAATTTCGGGTGTAGAATTTAGTGATTCATCAGTTAGATACAACACCCAGTAAGTTTTTTTTTTTATTCTATTTAGAACAGTGGCAAAAAGCGGGGGGTGGGGGGCGGGAGGTTTGCCTGGGTGGCTCAGTCGTTAAGCATCTGCCTTCGACTCAGGTCATGATCCTGGGATCGAGCCCCGCATCAGACTCCCTGCTCAGTGGGAAGCCTGCTTCTTCCTCTCCTACAACCCCTGCTTGTCTTCCATCTCCCACTGTTTCTCTCTCTGTCAAATAAACTTAAAAACCAAAACCAAAACCAAAACCAAACAAAACCAAACAAAACAAAAACAGTGACATAGTATAGAAAAACCACAAGAACTGGGAAAACAATGGAAAGAGATAAGGTTCTCCTCTGGCTTTGACCAGTGAGAATAACAGTGTAGTTAGTGGGAAGAGGTTATGAAGTTCCTAAAAAGTCAGAGCCCACGTTGAGTGTCGCAGAACAGTGGGATGGAACCTCATCCTCAGCTGTCAGCTGAATAGTGTGATTTTTTATACAATCCAAGTGGAAAAGAATTTTTAATATCCAAATGGAAAAGAATTTGCTCCCTTTTTATGTGCTGCTGAGCTCCACTCTCTGGCCTGACAGTTACCATTCATGGCTTGAACAGAGTGAGGAGTAGATCATCTTAGGGGTGTGCAAGCCTCAGAGCTCAGCTTACCTATGTGCAAGTGTGGTCTGTGAGTGCAGTGATGGCCCCATCTGCCCCCAGCAGAGTCGTCCCTCCTTTGTTGCTGGCGCAGGTGTCTGTGGGCACTCTTCCCAGCCGGGAGGACAGATAGGGTCAAGGAACAAAAGGAACACACCACACACAACTAACTGCTCGCCCTCAGTGACTCTGGCTCTGACAGGAGAGATGAGGCAGGTTCAGAGGTGACTGTGGCACGAGGTAGGAAGTTGCCAGCAGGAAGCGTGAAATTGACAAACATTTTTAAAGACAATTTAGCTTTGGATGTATTATCTGTAAAAAGGTCATGGATTATGGAAACTGATTTAATAACTAAAATGCCTTATATAAAGGGAATCGTTTTAATAAAAAAGGAGAATAATACATTTTATCATATACATTTTTATTTTCCTGGAAGTTCATACATAGAGAGCAGTAGCACGGAATCGAAGATTTTAATGTTTCTGTTCAAGAATGGTCTAGTCAAAAAGCATCTCTCTCAGGCTGTAGAAATTGAAGTTGAATTTCAGCAATTAAGTTTATTGCCTGAAGCAACTGAGTCTAATAAAATTATAAATATTCATCTCATCTGTACCTAGAGGTACTCATCTTGATCAAAGGCTAATAAAACTTTTCCTGTTTTGGGTAACTTTATTTCAGGATAACTTCTACTTAGCAGTTAGTAACTATGAGAAGATGACGATTTTGTGTCCAGATTTGGGAAATAGAAGCTGAGCTTCCTTTTGTAAACTTGCAGTAAAATAGACCAACAGACTGGCTAGTGAAGAGCCATTCATTTTCCAAAGACAGTTGTCCCGAGCTACGGCAGGCTGTCCTCCACTTATTTTTGGTGAGCTCCTTCGACTCAACAACCTGTCCATTCAGTAAAAAAGCTCTGGGGGTCCCTGATGTGCACTTGTACTTCCCTGGGCATTTCGAATCGTAGAAACAAGACATATTGTGCCCTCAAAGCACTCTCAGTACAATAGGGAACATGAAGAATAAAGGAGTGTTCATGACAGATCTCCTTTATCGTCATTATTATTTACCCTAATACGCTTTGGGAGGAATGGTTAAGGGTCATCTTCTAAATTAACAGGATTCTCTTGCTTTTCCCACTCTTCAGTGGTCTTATTAATGATGACTACTCAGGTCAAGTGCTCCCGGTTACTGTAAAATAATTTTAGTAAAATCCTAGTTTAAGTGCAGATCGTTAGGTTTCTAATTTTCTGTCTAGTCTTGACTCAGATGTGGCCTATAACCCTGAAGTATGAGAGCTTTAAAATATAACAACCCAGTAAGGTGTCCTGGCATTTTCACTAGGTTTTATTTCTCTAAAAACTTTTGTGTAAATGGTATTCTGTGGATTTTGTCTTTTGTGCATTTGCAACAGCAAATATCCCCAAAATACCAAAACGAAAATCTGTTTTGAAGGGTGCAGAATAAAGATGTGCCTTTCTCTTTCCTCCTGGGAAAGAGTCCAATGCGTTGAAGGTAGTTCAGTCATGCAGATAAACCTTAGTGGGGAAAAGAAACCCACTGAAGGATCTTGTGTTGAAATGGAACTCCATATATGAGAACTGGGTTATAAATAATATGTGGGAGTTACTTACTGATGCCCTCATGGACAGACTACAGTTTGGATATTAAAAACTCCATTGACTTTTGTGACGTATGTTTTGTCTTTGCTCTGCTCTGCCTAAGAATTTAACTCATTTGGGAGGAAAGTCATAGGGTGGAAGACACCAAAAGTTTATATAATTTCAGCAATATGAATACAAATGAAAAGATCCTCAACAAAATATTAGCAAATCTAATCCAGTAAAATCTAATCCAGTAACACAAACAAATTGTTATATGTGACCAGATAAGATTTATCCTAGGAATTTAAGGTTGGGTCAGCAGATAAAAACAATCAACGTAAAATAGCATATAATAGAATAAAGGACAAGAAAACCACATGGTTGCCTCAATAGGCACAGAAAAAGCATTTGAAAAAAATCCACTGTGTTTTCATAAAAAAATAAAACCGAAAAACAAAGTAGGAATAGAAAGAAATCTCCTCGCATGAAAAAAGACAGCTACAAAAACCCCATGCCTAACATCACACTTAATGGAAAATAATAGAAATCTTTCCCTAAGATCAGGAATAAGATGAGGATGTCTACTCTCACCACCTTCCTTCAGGATTGTAGTACAGGTTTGAGTGAGGGCTACAAGGCAAGAAAAAAAGAGTAAAGAGTATCCAGAATGAAAAGGAAGAAGTAAAACTATCTCTATTTGTAGAGAACGGGATCTTGTAAGGAATCCATGAGAAAAGCTAATGGAGATAGTTCACAGTTGGAGCAAGGATATAAGATCAACACACATAAATTTATTGTATTTTTATACTAGCAATGAATAATACAAAAATGAAATGAAGACTGAAATGTAAATCCCACTTAAAGTAGCATCAGAAAGAATAAAATACCTTGGAATAACTTGAACAGAAGAGGTGTGAGACATACGCTGGAAGCTATGAAGCACTGCTCAAAGGAATTAAGGAAGATTCACACAAATGGAAAGACATCCGTGTTCATGGACTGAAAGTGTTAACGTTGCTAAGGTGGTGGTGTGCCCCAAATTGATCTACAGGTTCAGTACAATTCCGATCCAAGTCCAAGCGGCAAGTCGATCCCAAATGCATATGGAACTGCGAGGGACTCCAATTGGCTGAAACCATTTTCAAAAGAAGAGTGGAAGCTGGAGTTCTCTCGCCTGGATTTTAAGACTTGGTACAAACCATGGTGTCAGAACTGTGTGCTGTTGGCATGAGGACAAACATATTGCCCAACGGAGTAGATTGAGAGTTGAGAAGTCAAACTATTCATCGTCAGTTGACATTAGACATGGGTGCCAGGCCCATCCAGTGGAGGAAGACTAGTGTCTTGAACAAATGGTACAGAGCCAACAGGTTAAAAAAGCGACGTTGACCTTACCTCACACCATTTAGAAAAATTAACTTGAAATGAATGATACTCCTCCATGTAGGAGCTACATTTATAAAACTCTTAGACCAAACGATGATTGTGCATTTTTGTGACCTTGGCTTAGGCACGGGTTTCTTAGAGAAGGCTTCTCAAAAGCCTTGGGTTAGATCATCGTTTATTAAAAGCACAAGCAGAAAGAGGAAAATAGATAAGTCAGACTTCCTCAAAATTAGAAACTTAGTAATTCAAAAGACACTACTAAAAAAGTAAAAAGGCAATCCACAAAATGAGGATAAACATTCACAAGTCGGGCATCCCATAAGAAATTTTTTTTTTGACAAATAACATTTTATTTATTTATTTTTTATTTCTTTTCAGTGTACCAGAATTCATTGTTTATGTACCATACCCAGTGCTCCATGCAATATATGCCCTCCTTAATACCCACCACCAGGCTCACCCAAACTCCCACCCCCCCATCCCTCCAAAACCCTCAGTTTGTTTTTCAGAGTCCACAGTCTCTCATGGTTCATCTCCCCGTCTGATTTCCCCCAGCTCCCTTCTCTCCATCTCCCCAAGTCCTCTGTGTTATTCCTTATGCTCCACAAATAAGTGAAACCATATGGTAATTGACTCTCTCTGCTTGACTTATTTCACTCAACATAATCTCTTCTAATCCCATCCATGTTGATACAAAAGTTGGGTATTCATCCTTTCTGATGGAGGCATAATACTCCATAGTGTATATGGACCACATCTTCCTTATCCATTCATCCGCTGAAGGGCATCTTGGTTCTTTCCACAGTTTGGTGACCGTGGCCATTGCTGCTATAAACATTGGGGTACAGATGGCCCTTCTTTTCATTACATCTGTATTGTTGGGGTAAATACCCAGTAGTGCAATTGCAGGGTCATAGGGAAGCTCTATTTTTAATTTCTTAAGGAATCTCCACACTGTTTTCCAAAGTGGCTGCACCAACTTGCATTCCCACCAACCATGTAAGAGGGTTCCTCTTTCTCCACAACCTCTCTAACACATGTTGTTTACTGTCTTGTTCATTTTGGCCATTCTAACTGGTGTAAGGTGATATCTCCATGTGGTTTTGATTTGAATCTCCCTGATGGCTAATGATGATGAACACTTTTTCATGTGTCTGTTAGCCTTTTGTATGTCTTCATTGGAGAAGTGTCTGTTCATGTCTTCTGCCCATTTTTTTGACATGATTATCTGTTTTGTGTGTGTTGAGTTTGAGAAGTTCTTTGTAGATCCTGGATATCAGCCTTTTGTCTGTACTGTCATTTGCATATATCTTCTCCCATTCTGTGGGTTGCCTCTTTGTTTTGTTGACTGTTTCCTTTGCTGTGCAGAAGCTTTTGATTTTGAGGAAGTCCCAAAAATTCATTTTCGCTTTTGTTTCCTTTGCCTTTGGAGATGTATCTTGAAAGAAGTTGCTGTGGCTGATATCGAAGAGGTTATTGTCTATGTTCTCCTCTAGGATTCTGATGGATTCCTGCCTTACTTTGAGGTCTTTTATCCATTTCGAGTTTATCTTTGTGCACGGTGTAAGAGAATGGTCGAGTTTCATTCTTCTACACATAGCTGTCCAGTTTTCCCAGCATCATTTATTGAAGAGACTGTCTTTTTTCTACTGTATATTTTCCACTGTATATTTTTATTTGACCATAAAGTTGAGAGTCCATATCTGAGCTCTCTACTCTGCTCCACTGGTCTATGTGTCTGTTTTTATCCCAGTACCATGCTGTCTTGGTGATCACAGCTTTGTAGTAAAGCTTGAAATCAGGCAACATGATGCCCCCAGTTTTGTTTTTCTTTTTCAACATCTCCTTAACAATTCAGGGTCTCTTCTGATTCCATATAAATTTTAGGATTGTTTGCTCCAGCTTCATAAGAAACTTTTGTGCAGAGTATATACAGAGCTTTCACAACCAAACAAAAAGACAAATGACCCAATTTAAAAACGGTCAAAAGATCTGGTCAAAGGCCAAAATCAAAGACATGAAGAAGATTTACCAAAAACCAGTATGAAAAGAGGCTCAAGACCATTAGCCGGTAAGGAAATGCAAATCTCAGCCACAAGTTAGCACTAAAAACTGTAACAAGTGGAGGAGGGGGAGAAATTTGAGCACTTGTGCATTGGTGATAGGAATGTAAAATGTGTGGCACTGTGGAAAAACAGTTTGGCAGTTCATCTGGAGGTTAAACACAGAGTTACCATATGACCACTCCCAGGTATATACCCAAGAGAACTGAAAACATATGTTCAGACACGAAAGGTGTACGCAAGTCTCCATAGCTGTGTTCTCCACTAACAACCCAGCGTGGGAATAACCCCAGTGACTATCGACTGAGTGATACAGCATTATGTTTTGTGCCAGTGTTTCACTGTATGCCACAAACAAAAGTGAAATATTGGCCATAAAACGTAATGAAGTAGCAACACAGGCTACAAATGGGTGAAAACATGATAATAAATAAATGAGGATAAATACCGACTTATTTATGACTTATGAGGATAAATGAGGATAAATACAACTTATTTATGACTTATGTATGACTTATTTTGTATGAAATTTCATTACACGAAGAGTCTGTATTATGTACTAAGGACTAGTGCTCCAGGAAGTGCCTACTGGCATTGCTCGCTCTGGGCACATTGGGTCCCATATTACCCCTGATTTCTTCTCTGGTGTTAGCTGCAAGTGCTGGGAGAGCCTGGTGCTCAGTGGGCATGTGTCTCGGGGAGGAAGGAATAATTCATTCACTTCTTTCTCACTCGGAAAATCTGGGCCCCCTGGCTCTGAATTGTTGGAAAGATGGACTGGAAAATTCTGTCTTCTACTTTATTTCTAATTATGTCATTTATCTAGAATTAAAAAAAAAGAGTTTGACTTCCAGAGGGAAGGTCAGCATTGCTAAGCATGGTTATACTTATCCTCAGTGCCCCTCCTGGAGTAGGGAATGGGCTGGATGGTTGGGCCGTGTTCCTTCTGCCATGGTAAGGGAGAGAGACTTCTTCCTACATTCTGTTTGGGGCCACATCATGAGCCTGCAGGTCCGCTGCTGGGTATGGGGCAGAAAAGATGGAGCCTCTAGCTTGCCAGGACCCCCATACCATCTAAGATCCTCAGCCATGGAGTTCTCACTAGTGGAATGATAAATCAACAGCTAAAAAGATGACGTTGCTCCTAAGAAGACAGGGAGGAGGACTGAAGACAAAACTACAATTCCTACATCAAAATTCCCACATCAATTCTGCCATTAAAGAGGACAGAACACAACTGTGATGAAACTTGGCACTCAAGGACACTTGAAAAAGTCACACACCAATTCTGGGGGTTAAAGCAAATATGGGTTTTCACGATTTCACAGGGTTATCTGAAGGAAAGAATCATCACTGGTTCTCATTAGACAGTGGCCTGGAATATTACAGAGATGGGCTATCTCAAACCTCAGAGAAAAAAAGATTAAGAGAGAGAAATTAGAAGGGAAAATAAGAGAAAACCTAACAGGGATAATTAGAGATCCATAAACAGAACTGGAAGCAAAGACAGTAATTATTCATGAAAAAAAATTCTCTGAGCTAAAGGGAAACTGGAGTTGCAGATTGAAAGAACTCATCAATTCTGATGAGAAAAGACATACAACTGGGAAAATTTCCGAATTGCAAAACCCACAGAGAAAAATCATCCAAACTTTCTAGACAGAAGTTACTACAATGAAAAAATAATGATTTTGGCATCAGCATCTAACTTCTCATTTGTTATAGCAGAATAAAAAAAATGATGTGGATTATCGTTAGTATGGCTGAGGAATGAGCCACAATGCAAGCATCTAATATATAATGTATTTGACAAGGTTAAAAAAAGATATTTTGGGTAACAAGGAAAGATGGAGATTAAATATGGACCGTGCCTCCCATCTGAGGAAAATACTAGAAAATTATTCCAGTCAAAACACAAATCACAAGCATGACCTCAGGATGGAAAATATGAAGGCAGCAGGCAGCAGTGAACCATAAACTTGCATGCATCTTGGTACCCTGTATGCATACAAAGTCATGGCTACAGCTATGGGGTTAATAACTGGCTATGGGTGCACGTGAGCCCACCTACACATGCCCATACCCACAATCCTCAAGTACGTATAAATGTCAAGTACAAGTTCTTGACTGCAATACAGTGCTCTACCGGCGTTCCTTTCTTGAATAATAGCACTGCCTATAGACATTTTTAAATTTATCTTTAAAATGAATTTCACAAAGTTAGTCCAATTAGTAATATACATGTCTGCCCAGGACTGATTCTGTGACCCTAGCCTGGTAGCGCTCGTGTCAGACTGACCAGGAAAGTGAGTGTTGTCCAGTTCCTCTTTTTGCTCAACGGCTGGGACTTTTTATTGGCCTGTGGTGTTTTGTTTTTGTTTTTAGTATTTTAGCATTGTGGCAGTCCTATGTTACTATCATAGCGTTTTCTGTTTTAGTTATTCTTGACATTCTCTTAAGTATATTCAAGCAAGGATGCCTTTCTTTATGGAATATATATTGTCTGAATGCAAAAAAAAAAGTGACCTTTAAATAACTCTATTTTTAATTTTTTAAATTTATTTTTTATTTGAGGGACAGAGAATGTGCATAAGGGCTGGGGGTGAGGGGGTTCAGTTGGAGAGGGAAGAGCAGACTTCCCGCAGAGCAGGGAGCATGAAGGGGCTCAATCCCAGGACCCCTAGATTCTGACCTGAGCCAAAGGCCGACCCTTAACCGACGGAGCCACCCGGGTGCCCCAGAAGAGCTCTTTAATCTAAAATGATCATTCAGCTGAGTTGTCTCCAGCTGGCTTACTTCACTGTAAGAATCTACCTGGAATTCATCATACATAAGCCTCCTTGATGCGTCATATAATCAGCCTGGCCAAGAGAGCTGTGTGTTTCAGAGAGTTGTTTATTAGGATTGTAGCAATGTAAACATGCCTCTCATTTTAGTTGCTTTTAGAGGTCTTACATAGCACTTAGAGCGCCCCTCAAAAACTCAAAGGAAGCAAACACTACCCCCTAAGAGTTTATCCACAACATCAAGAGGGATGGATCACAGCTGAGATTCTCAGGGTGAACTTAAAGACCTGCTATCCTGCTAACCAAAAAGACTTGTAGAGTCCTGCATCTATTCTATGGAAGGTATAGCATTCATTCTAAAAATAGTGTAAGGATCCCCATTTACCCATCCCTTAATGCGAGTAATTACGAACATGTCCAAAAGCTACTGGCAGGATAAAGAGAGAATATCCTGTTGAAAAGGGGGTTCCCCTGATCAGCCTGGATCCAGGTCGCCCCATGTGAGAGACATTCAGACATTTCTGAAATCTAATGTGAACTGGCTTCCAGCAGGAATAAAAACACTCGCGGTATTACATTGTGAGCATTAAAGTCTCAGCTCTGCAAATGACCCCACACGGTGGCCGACCTGTGGAAGGCACCGGGTGGATTCTTGGTTGCTGTGTATGGTTGGTAGGAGAAGATGTCAGCCGGCCAGTGGACACACTGAAGCAGGGAGGGAGTCGGACGCAGATGCCGCGGGTCCCCACACTGAGGCGGCTTCTCTGCGCATCCATGAAACGTAGGAAGCCTGCACGTAACTGGGCCCGGTCGGATTTGGGGCGCACTGAGCAAGTGCAGTGTGGGGGCTAATCGTCCTGGAGGTGAAGGGATTGGTGCTCTGCTCTCGTGGGTCCGTCGCGGCCCTTCTCCCGCTAACCAACCTCGGTCAGATCCGAGCCAGGTCGGGGGCCAGGACGGGGAGCCAGCCCAGACTTACGGGAAGGGGACAGAGCCCACCGCTGTGACTGGCGAAAGGCCGCGGGAGGTGGGGTTCCCCGGTGGCAGCCGCAGCTGGGGCGGGGCCTCTGTGGGGCTGAGAACGGGGCCAGAGTCAATGTAAATGGGGAGGTTAGAACGCCCCAGGGAGTCCCCGCGCGGGTGACATTTCACTGTGCCACCTCGATTACCGGCCACAGATCCTGTTGCAAAATACTGCCGTGACCTCTGAAACGCGCAACGGCAGAGCGTGGAATCCTTTGTTGGGCGGGACTGCACCCGGGGTCGCTTCGGCCTGCCCGCGGGCAGAGCTGGCGCCCGCCGGTCACCAGCGGGGGCCGCAGGGACCGCCCTGCCTGTCTTGCCCTCCGGAAGGAAGGGCCGAGGGTTCGGAGGGCGGGTCGGTTGGTGGCGGCCTGCAGACGCGGGCCAGGCCTGCGCCCCCGCGCCCTAACGCTTGCCCCGCTTGTCTCCCGCAGAGCCCCCCGGCGCGGACCC
>NW_022632077.1:0-304 GCF_010015895.1 Lontra canadensis | reverse complement strand
TAATCCAACTGTATCAATAATTAAGAGGCACAGACTGTCAGTAGATCAAAACACAAAGTCCAATTACATGTTGTCTAGAAGAAACCCACTTTAAATATAAAGGCACATATAGATTAAAAGTAGAAAGTTGAAGATAAATATACCATGCTAACCTTAATTAAAAAAAAAAAAGCAGAAGTGGCTCTATTAGTTTCAGACAGAGCACTTTAGGACAATGAAAGGTTACCGGAGATAAAGGAAAGCATTGGGATGTCTGACTGGCTCAGTCAGGAAAACATGTGACTCTTAATCTCAGGGTCATGAG